>NC_069499.1:1338274947-1338367831 GCF_027579735.1 Bombina bombina
TATATATATATATATATATATATATATATATATATATATATATATATATATATATATATCTCAATGCAAGCCCGATTGAATTTAATGTATAAAAGTATAAAAACACTGGGTCCACGAGTCTCAAGTTCCCTTTCAGCTGCTGCCTCATAGCACGGAACAAAAAGCTGGAAGGAATACATTTAAATGAGTAGGTTTTAAATTATAGATTACAAACCTTCAAGACTAAAACTTAAAGGGACAGTCAAGTCCAAAAAAAACTTTCATGATTTAAATAGGGCATGCAATTTTAACCCCTTGAGTGCTAATGATGGCACAGAGACGTCATCAGCACTCAACTACCTTTTTTGCAATCTGGGGGCCCCCACCCGCTCCTACCCCATAGTGCCAGGCATTGCCGGGGCTTCCCGTTACATGCCGTGACGTCACGCGCAATGACGTCACCGGGCAACTTTATTTAAAATTGTCAATACAAATTATAGGGAAAGGGGGCATGCTGCTTAGAAACCTGCATCTCAGGGATCTAAGCAGCTACAGACCCCCAAGAGTCAGACCCACCATTGCAAAGGTAATCGCCTAACCTTTCCAATGGTATAAGTCTTGGGGATCTGGGGGGAAAAGAAAAAGGTAAAAAAAAAAAAAAAAAAGTTTTTTGAAAATAGTAAAAAACAGAATATTAAATTCAGCTTAGCACTACAACGTATCACCAATTTTGCTTTGTTCTCTTGGTATTCTGAGTTGAAAGCTAAACCTAGGAGGTTCATATGCTAATTTCTTACACCTTGAAGACTGCCTCTAATCCGAATGCATTTTGACCACTAGAAGGCATTAGTTCATGTGTTTCATATAGATAACATTGAGCTCATGCACGTGAAGTAACCTAGGAGTGAGCACTGATTGGCTAAAATGCAAGTCTGTCAAAAGAACTGAAATAAGGGGGCAGTCAGCAGAAGCTTAGATACAAGGTAATTACAGAGGTAAAACATGTATTATTATGACTGTGTTGGTTTTGCAAAATTGGGGAATGGTTAATAAAAGGATTCTTTCTTTTTAAACAAAAAAAATTCTGGTGTTGACTGTCCCTTTAAGGTTTTTAAAGGAATGCTGCGAACTCAAACTTTTCATTGAGTCCATTTGGTACAACTGTATTTAACTTGTACATCCATACTGTCTCTTTTTTAAGTAGAATATTATCTATATGTCCCCCTCTCCCATACAGAGAGCAGGATTCAATTTCAACTACTTTAAGATCATTTGGAGAACAAGAATGGTGTGTAGAAAAATGCAACGCTACACCACTCCTAATCTCACCCTCTAGGGCATCCTTAATATTATCCCTATGCTCTTTTACTCTTAACATCGGCTTAGTTTTTCCTATGTAAAAAAACGGGTAACTACAGGATAGAAGGTAAATAACATTTTCAGTTTAACAATTAATAAATTGTCTAATTGGGTATGTTTTAGACCCTGTAGAAAAATGTTTTGTGCGTACTATGTATTTACATAGTACGCAGTGTCCACATTGAATTTTTTTTTCTTATGTCTCTACTCACATGTATGTAATGGTGAATATTGGAAACTGTTATTAACTCTCATGAGATTTCATTGTTACACTGAATAGGGAAATAACATGAGAGTACACGAGGCTCATCCTTTCAGCTGTCCCTGGACAGACATACTAATATGCTGCTTAGAAATCCTTTACAATGGGATGTGGCTACTGAGAAACTTTTGAGGTAAAATATCTTTCTTTTTTACATAGAGATGTTCAGGTGATATTTTCTAGTCAGCATTTTACAGCTATGCTGCATCACTTTCAAGTGTTTAAACATTTGGGTATTATGGCCCTTTAACTGTTCTAAACAAGCATAGATCCTCAAGGATCACTATGGTGGCCTGTTTTTCGCCATAATTGCGAAGCTATCCTATAGTGGAGGTGTTACGTTGTTTACTAGGTCCAAATTCACCATTTATTGTTCACAGGTAAACTCTGTCCACCCGCATATTGTGGTATTAATGTGATGTTATCACAGTTCACTTATTGGCTTAAAATGAATTTGACTTTCAATTCTCTTGATGTATACATTTGAGAAACTGGGCACTGTAGTCATCTTGATTATATCCACTATGATGTTAGTCATTTTTTTTCTTGTTGAAAATAAAATCAGTGTGCTGAAATCCCTGTCTTGCAAGTAGTTACCTATCGAGTGTCTACTGTTCTCTCTCTTTTCTAAGCTTTAAAATATGAATTTTTAAGGGTCTGCACATTGTTTCCCTATAGAGGGTCTTTTGGGATCCATTGGACATTTGTGGAGTTATTTGGATTTTTTCAATAGTATCTCTCCCTAACATACTTAATATTAGCTACCTTGTAAATTTGGTATATAGAAGCTTTATGACGAAAAGCCCATGAAGTATCGACTCCCCAAGTGAAATGAGAAATAATGCTGTAGCTTTAAGTCCCTTGGGAAGTCCAGAACAATGGACGAATAAAGAAGAAACTCTCTAATTTTGTGTGGTCTCAATGTATAATTGTAGAGCTCTCATGACATCAAGCTCTATAATTTTAGAGCTCTCATGACATCAAGGTCATGAAGAAAATCCTCCTTTGAATTCTTAGCAGCAGAGCATTAAGAGGAAACCACAATTTCTTGGTTGATAGTATTTATAGATACTACATTGGGAAGAAAGTATGAAGAACTGCCTAGTCCTCAGGAAAGGACATTTACAGGATAAAGCTGAAAGTTTAGAACCTCATCTGGCTGAGGAAATGGCCAAGAGAAAGAGAACCTTCCAGGATAAAGGGGGCTTGAAGGACTGTAAACCAGATAAAGGTTCCAAAAAGGAGTTACTGGTTTAATTCTGATCAAGGTCTGGATATCAGAAATATTGGCAATTTCATTGTGGTATGTAACAGATACGGCCAAAATCTGACTTTTAAGAGATATGGTTGTTAAACCTTTCTCTAGGTCATCCTGAAGAAATTCCAGATTTCTAAGATTTCCAACTGTGACATTCTGTCCAGATTAGAATACGGGACATTTTCCTCATTGCTAAAGAACTGCAAGTCCTTCCCTGGTGATTTATGTACTCTACTGCAGTAATAATGTCTGACTGAAATTGCAGGGAGGATTCCTGCTTGGGCCAAATCCTAAAGGTGCTAAAAATAGAGTGGAGTTCCATAATGTTTATTGGTAACCTCACCTATTGGGGAGACCAAACTCCTTGTGCTCTCAGGGACCCCCAGACTGCCCCAACCCTTTAGGATGGCATCTGTGATAATCACAGTCCAAGTGGGTTGAAGAAAGGATCCTCCCTGGATTAAAGGATTAATTTCTGTTATAATGTTTAAGCTAAACAACTAACATATTAAAGTTAATAAACATTAATTAAAACCTACTGACCTATATTTTCTCTTAAACGAAGTTTCATAACGTTCTAAAAGTTATATCTTTTATTCGCTGATGATGTTACGTTATCCTGCCCACTATTTTCAGCACTGCGTGTTCAAAATACTTAAACCAATAACTTTGTGTTTAAAGCGCCATTTTGAAACCTAGGTATTGTAATCGGATTGGTACAGAGCAAAGGATACCCACGGAGTGGGTTTGGAAAACAATTAAATTTGCAGACAAGATTTCTGCTATACGGTAGAGATATGTTAATGAAATGCTATTGATAAAAAGCGTATTTGGGGTAGTTAGTTAGTAACAGGCATAGAAAATATTTACTTACAGTGGCCCTTTAAGGATTGGTGAGTCTGCCTATGTTAAAGACATAAAGAGATCATTTGAGACAGGTTTGCATAGTCTCTTTCAAATGATGGATTATTGCAAGGTGAAGAGGTCGAAAATTAATAATGTCAATGGGTACTACATCTGAGGCAGATACCATTAGACCCACTTATTTCATGCATTGAGCAATAGAAGGAAATGCGTGGATATGGAGAAGAGAGCAGCCCCTCTAAAGTTTGAGTCTGCGTTGTTACATTAGTGACAGGTGAATCAACACTAAATTGATGCTAAACCCTAGAAAGTAAACTCTTTGGTAGATTGATTCTCCAACCGTGACTGAGACGCATGTTCTATCTGAATCGAGAAAGTTTAATTTTGAATGTAATGTCCCTTTAATTTCTGGCTTTATTTTTTTTACCATTGGAAAAAAAATAATATATAAAATTATATAATGTCCTTACAATTATTAGGTGACAGGATGTTACTGTTCACTCACAAGTATTTAGTTACTACATCAATTAAAGGGATATGAAACATTGTTTGATATATAAAAAATGAAATTACCATCTTTTACATGGTTACTACGAAATTCTACATTTTACGATTCCTTTCCATTATCCGAGTCCTATCACGTTGGGCTACCCAAGTAGGATCTTCGCTGATGCATACCACTACCGTCGGAGCTGTACAAATTGATTGCGAACCATTTTCCGAGTCTGACTACTATGACAAGCAGCGATGCGTTAACAGGAAACATTGCAGCACAATGATGGATAGATTGATCTGCGCATGTGCTATTTTTTTGGCTGGCGTTTTTATCAGCTTTAAAGAGGAATACACACTGCGCATGCGATTCACGATGCCCTCAGTGCGCATATGATCGGAAGTGCGACTTTGATTCATAAATATGCAAAATAGTATTAGCTATAGTGTCCTGCATAATGATTGGCTGCTTTATTTTCAGTATAACCTGCCTACTTTTATGCTAACGATTTAAAAAAATTTTTTTTTACTATTGATAAACAGTTTATAATTACAATTAAGTATTTATAATTATATAAATTTATTGAATGCATACATTTTTAAACATTGTTTATAGAAAAAGGTTTAGAAATTGACAATTGATAACTATGAGATACACTTTTTACTTGCAAGACATTTATAGGATTTTTGTAAAATGTGGAAATATTACCAATGTTTCCTTCTTTCTACTACTCTGCAGCCTCAACCGTAACTTAATAGCAAATACTGACCCCTTGTATAAAACTGACAGTGAGTCTTTGTTTTCTCATATCACCTGGCTTGGCTAAATGTCTTTCACTCAATAGTGCCTTAGTGGGTATGGTAACCTGGATGTGACAAACATAGGCAGCTGCTATATATTACAGAGGGCATAATTTCTTGAGCCAGGAGATTGTTTCCATTGGCATCGTTTTAATTTGTATGTTTTGGAAATGGTCCTCTGTCTTTTTATGTAGGTCTTGGATGCCCAATAAGTGTGTGAGGGAAATATAGCTAAGCTTGTATCCAAGAAGGGATCTCTCTGCATCTGAAGGAAAGTTCCTTGCTCTATGTTTAGGTTTGCAATTAAAGTATTTTTCATGTGTGTTAGGACTCCATGCTACAGGTACTTACTGATTTAATTTCAGGGAGTAAAATCCCCAAAAAACTCATGTGACATCTTATTAACCAATTGCTGTGGACAAGCGCACCCGTTATGGTAGCAGGGGATAGAAAAACTTGTCACTATATCTCGTCCGCTGCCCAGCAACAAGCAACTCCACTGTGTTCAAAAGGAGGTCTAACTCATCCATCATTGTTTTATTTTAATAAAATCTGACGAAAATAAACTGAGTTCACAATATTTATTTTAAGCAACCAGTTTCATATTTAACTCTTTATCGACACTTCATAATTATATTATTAGTAAACGTGAATCTTATAACATTCAGTTGACCCCCCTCTCCACATCTTTGGTCTGTCCCATGAGCGCAGTGTCTTAAAAAAGCTTGTAAAAACAAAGCCAGAGTATACAATGATTGGTCGGCGAATGGCATTGTGATTGGTCGTTAAGCTACGCACGCGCTGATTGCTGAAAGATCACCTGTCAACCTCCAGACGTCGTTTCGGGGCGCGAGCTTCCAGTGACGTAGGGTACCTTACAATTCTCAGTGGTTCCCTATTGGGAGAGTGGATCTTGTACACGCAGACGCAAGGTCGATAGGCGGAGCTAGGGAAGCGGGTGAAATAGGAGTTGGGAGGAAAAGGCCTGAACGGGAGCGAGCGACCAAGGGCGCCATTTTGTTGCTGGAATAAACTACTACAACCGAAAACAGAAGGCCCGGGTACGGAGGAGCTAAGCATAACTGTTCAGAGTCACGCAGAGTGTGAGAGAAAACTAAGAACTAATAGAGGAAGGGGGAAGAGGACACTCTCTGAGGTTCGAGCCATTGAGCGCACTGTTGTATTATCTGTTACATGAGCGAAGCTCTCTTTTTCCACCGGTCCCGTGCGGTCTGAAGGAGCGTGAGTTAACGATCACTCGTGCAGAGTCTCATTGACACATTAGTTCGTGAGCTTGCTGTTTGTTAAAGAGCTAAGCTCTCTTTGCTAGCGTTTTACAACGTCTGACACATGCAGGGTTTGAGATGTGCGCAGACAAACTAGGCCAAGAACTTAAAATTACGTTAAAATGGTCGCACTTGCCTTACTGTATATTTAAATATGCCACTTTTTGGGGGGGTCATTTTGGATGAAGACAACTTGTTGGTGTGCAAAAGCCCTAAACTTCATCATTTAGTGGTATATGTTGTTTGTAGAGAACAGGTTTTTATCACGTTCCTTGTTCAGCATACATTTCTTGTCTGTTGTTTGACAGCTTACAGTAGCCAATTCTATTTAATCGTTGAGAGAGTGTATAAACCTTTGCTTTATGCAGAGTTAAACTGTAGTGGTACGAGGCTTGAAATCTGCATTTGTCATATGGGTGGTTTCATAGACATTTAGGTTGTAGTATACGTTTTATACCATATGGCAACAGTGGAAGAGTTAATTATAATAAAAATAAGTTTGAACGACTAGTGGATATAGTTTTTGCAAACTGGAAATATATATGCAGATTATTAAGGTTAAAGGGGCATGGAATGCATGTCATACTTCAGATAGAGTATGCAATTTTAAATGGACATTCAACTGCAGAGTACAACTACAAGAGCATGGTTACTACTCACCTTTCAAGTATTAGTTGGTGAAGCTCTGTATCTTTACACCGGTCGCTGCCATCTTGGGGCTAATTTGTTATGTAACCTTAAACTGTAGAAAAAAACCCTTAAATTTTAATTCTTCTGCTCTTTATTATGCTCTGAAGTGGAAGGTACAGCCATCAAAAAGCAGATCTGTGAAAATGAGCAGCACTTATTACAGGATGCAACAATATGCGAGCTACAAGATGGTGGCACCCATGAGAACAGCTTTGAAGAGAGCTGCAGGTTCAGGGATGGAAACAATAGCTTAAGTAGTAACCATGCTACTGTAGTTGTACTCAAATGTCTAATGTCCCTTTAAGAGACTTTTCAGTTTACAGTTTTCATATATGCATGTATAAACACTAATATAAAGAATATGCACAGATACTGATCTAAAAAAAAAACCAGTATAAACTTTTAAAAACTTACTTGGAAGTTCCCAGTTTAGCACTGTTGATGAGGTATGCTGGGACACCCAGTGACAGGGGCTGGGAGAACCAGAAAAGCAGACCCCCCTTCCCTGCATATGAAAAGACAAACAGGAGCCAGCAGGAATCTGTAAACACATATATACATCTGCACAGATACTGATCTAAAAATTCAGTATAAAACCTTTCAAAAACTTACTTAGAAGCTCCCAGTTTAGCACTTGATTATTTTAGGCTGGGAGGCCCAGTTAAAGAGGCTGGGAAAACAAGAAGTATATGGAAAGACAGATAAAAAAACATATCTTTGCATATAGAGAGACAGATAAACAGGAAGGAGCCAGCAGGAATATATCTCTATCTCTTGTAAAAATTAATAAATATTATTCCTTAATGATCAAAGATAACAGGGGCGACTATAATTGTTCAATATTCAGTTTAGTAAAGTCTTACGTTCTTTGGCTATGCTCTCAGTCCTGCTTACTGCACAAATTAGACACTGGTTTAATTTTTTTGATTTAATAGCATAAAATGAATCCACAAATTGATCACAAAAATAATTATAAGTTAGCACATTAGGTGTAAAACTAACACAGATAAAACATTTATGTAAAAAGAAACAATGAGGATACTTAATTCAGCAAATAGGAGATACAGATAAATCAATGTAACTATACAAAGTTTACTGCTCTAAAAAAAATTGGCTATTGAATTTATTGTATTGCAGTTGTTTTTACAAAAATGCAAATGTATATACATTGCATGACAATGCATTAGAATATCTAAGACAAAAACATTTGCTTTATTTGCTCAATTATTAAATCTGTATGGATATCCTTTTATTAATAGAATAATATATTCACTCAATTACACACAGGGTAAGAATGATTGTTACATTTAATTTGTTTATTTTAACTACAATATAGGGATTACACAATACATTTATATGCCCACTAAGTACTGTTCTATGCAAAACAAAATCATTATACTAAGAGAAATGATCATATTCTCTGTTAGTTTGTATCCTTTCTGCAGTTAAGACTAATTTCTTACACTACAAAGGTTTAAACAAACCACAATTCATTTGGTCTGATGCCCCAGATACTGAAATGTAAGTTACTTTAGGCAATATTAATTCTGTAAAGCAATTATACTTTGCCAACCATTAATGAGGACCTTGGACAGGATAAAGCATGCTCTGGTTATTGGTCATGAATGGACAAGATGAGTGAGGGCCCTCCTGGTGTGACTGTACAGTATCTTGTAAGTTGGGTGCCTCTTGCTATCATCTCAGTAGCCTTTTTTATTTTAGAAATTTCTCAATTTCCATAAGACCAGCCTAGTGTGTGTGTACATAGTGCTGCTCACTCTCTGATAGACCCCTAACTCTATACAATAACTATTTGTTTAGATAAGCATTTGCTTCACCTATCCACTGGGTGTCATTACATCCCTACCTATCATTTATCTGGCTTTTTTTCTTCTTTCTTTCCCTTAGTTTTGATTATTTATCATGTAGAGAAATTGAATGAAGATATTTAGTCTATTTACATACTTTTCTATATATTTCCCTCTTTGATTATTAGATTTTTTTTTTTATTTATAAATCATGCTCTGTATTACACCCCCCATGTGCTTCCACCTCTATGCTTAAATTCTCATACAATATCTGTGTGTGTGTGTGTGTATATATATATATATATATATATATATATATATATATATATATATATATATATATATATATATATATATATATATATATATATATATATATATATATATATATATATATATATATACTCATGCAATTTTAAGCAACTTTCTAATTTACTCATTATCAATCTTATCTTTATTTGAAAAGCAGAAATGTAAGATTAAGAGTCGGCCTATTTTTGGTTCAGCACCTGAGTAGCTCTTGCTGGTTTGTGGCTAAATGTAGCCACCAATCAGCAAGTGCTACCCAGGTTCCGAACCAAAAATTGTCTGGCTCCTAACATTACATTTATGGTTTTTCAAATAAAGATGGCAAAAGAACAAATTAAAAATTTAATAGTAAATTAGAAAGTTGCTTATAATTGCATGCTCTATCTGAATCATGAGAAACAATTTGGGTTTAGTATCCCTTTTCAGTGCTGCAAATACAGATGGATAAAGTAACAATTGTCTATTCTAACTTGTCATACTTATAATTGATACTTTTAAAAACATGTATCCATGATTGATTGTTTATATAAGTAGTCTTTTTCTAGCTAGACTATTGTATTCAATTTAGTATCTATCTTAGCCAGGGAAATGGCACATTTTAGGCAGTCCTTGAAAATGAGTAACCAATGTGTATTGTATCCAAACTCGTGTGTGTTTTATATAACTTGCACAGGCCACTATTTGGCAGTACAATCTGTTTTACAGGTCGGCTAAACTTTCTGTTCTGCTGTTGTAAAGTGAGGTGTGGTAGCCAGGCGCTAAGATAATCCCTTGTGCTGAGTACAAATAAAGGGTCTAACCAACCCCCAAAGGAAAGAACAGGTTTGATAGAATATGTACAGCGCCAATAAAGGCTAAGGGATAAATATAAACACTAAAAACGAAATATACCTGCTAAGGCTGAACAAGAATTTATTATAATTCAACAGTAATGGTACCAATAGATAAAATGAGTAAAAAACAGTAATTAAAACAGTTCTTAAAAGCAATGGTAAGGTGGAGTGTTGTGCTGATACACTCACAAAGTGCAAATAGCAATAGAATCCAAGGGGTGGAAAACTAAGATGGTGAAATCCACATTTGCTTGTGGATACACGAATGAACAAAATGTGTGAGCAGCATAAAAATGTATGCGACTTAAATGTGTAACATGATAGTGCAAATGTTGTGCAACATAAGTGAGAGTAATTGTGATCACTAAGTGTATAAAAGATAAGGAAAAAACAATTCACATCAAAAATACAAAAAATCACAATAAAATATAATATATTAATATATTAAAATATTAAAAAGTCCCGATGACACTGCAGTGCAAAAAATAATAAATCACAGGTGAATAACTGCCATTGAGTGGCAAATGTGGAAAAAGGGTGGTATACCCAAGGCAAAAAAGAAGAAATCCAGTGAAAAAACAGAAATGAAAAATAAAAATCAAAAAACAAATACAAAAATGATCAACAAAAGGTCAAAAAAGAACAAAAAAAAAAACAAAAAAAAAAGAGTGTTGTAATCCAAAAAATAGTAAATTAAAAGTCAATCACATGAAGGAACCTTGAATCCTGAGGGGAAGAGTTCCCAGGCGAATCCTGACAACGGTCAGCTCTTTGTCCAAAGTCCTAGAGATGTCCCTGGCCACTTTATTAGGTACACCTTGCTAGTACTGGAATCTAGAAAAATCAAAATAGAGGGCGCCACATGGTGCAGATCAGATGGTAAATGATATTACAGGCTAAGGAGGACAAAAGAATCCTACTCACAAAGTGTAGAGCACAGATGTGCAATACCAGCAGTCCGGAACCACTTGTCGTCCGGTAGACCAAATGGATATGATCACAGGGGCGAATCCTCGTCTCACCAGGGAGAGTCCAGGGACGCCTTGGGGCAGGAGTCAGTCAGCAAAAAGGAATCCAACAGTGGCCAGTCCCACACCTCAAGTGACTAAAGGGGAGACTAGACCAGCTCCAAGAGGGTCAGCGATTCAGAAGATAATCAAGGTAGGCAGCAAGTGAGGAGATAAATATATCTTTAAAAATGTATTAAAATAGTAAAAACGTATGCAACGCGTTTCTCAGTGTAACACACTGTTTCACTGATGAAACAGTGTGTTACACTGAGAAACGCGTTGCATATGTTTTTACTATTTTAATACATTTTTAAAGATATATTTATCTCCTCACTTGCTGCCTACCTTGATTATCTTCTGAATCGCTGACCCTCTTGGAGCTGGTCTAGTCTCCCCTTTAGTCACTTGAGGTGTGGGACTGGCCACTGTTGGATTCCTTTTTGCTGACTGACTCCTGCCCCAAGGCGTCCCTGGACTCTCCCTGGTGAGACGAGGATTCGCCCCTGTGATCATATCCATTTGGTCTACCGGACGACAAGTGGTTCCGGACTGCTGGTATTGCACATCTGTGCTCTACACTTTGTGAGTAGGATTCTTTTGTCCTCCTTAGCCTGTAATATCATTTACCATCTGATCTGCACCATGTGGCGCCCTCTATTTTGATTTTTCTAGATTCCAGTACTAGCAAGGTGTACCTAATAAAGTGGCCAGGGACATCTCTAGGACTTTGGACAAAGAGCTGACCGTTGTCAGGATTCGCCTGGGAACTCTTCCCCTCAGGATTCAAGGTTCCTTCATGTGATTGACTTTTAATTTACTATTTTTTGGATTACAACACTCTTTTTTTTTTTTGTTTTTTTTTTGACCTTTTGTTGAACATCATTTTTGTATTTGTTTTTTGATTTTTATTTTTCATTTCTGTTTTTTCACTGGATTTCTTCTTTTTTGCCTTGGGTATACCACCCTTTTTCCACATTTGCCACTCAATGGCAGTTATTCACCTGTGATTTATTATTTTTTGCACTGCAGTGTCATCGGGACTTTTTAATATTTTAATATATTAATATATTATATTTTATTGTGATTTTTTGTATTTTTGATGTGAATTGTTTTTTCCTTATCTTTTATACACTTAGTGATCACAATTACTCTCACTTATGTTGCACAACATTTGCACTATCATGTTACACATTTAAGTCGCATACATTTTTATGCTGCTCACACATTTTGTTCATTCGTGTATCCACAAGCAAATGTGGATTTCACCATCTTAGTTTTCCACCCCTTGGATTCTATTGCTATTTGCACTTTGTGAGTGTATCAGCACAACACTCCACCTTACCATTGCTTTTAAGAACTGTTTTAATTACTGTTTTTTACTCATTTTATCTATTGGTACCATTACTGTTGAATTATAATAAATTCTTGTTCAGCCTTAGCAGGTATATTTCGTTTTTAGTGTTTATATTTATCCCTTAGCCTTTATTGGCGCTGTACATATTCTATCAAACCTGTTCTGCTGTTGTAAACCTCAAAGGCTTCGGAAGCCTTTCTACCCCCCCCCACCACTGCAGATTCTCACAAGAGAATCTGCAGTCCGTATTTTAACGAGTAGCGGTCCGACTGGGGAGATCTACTGCTCACGCCTGATTGGCTGGGCGCGGGCAGGGGATGGAATTGCACGCAAGCGCAAAATAGCGCTCGTGTGCAATATTGTATTTTGCCAGCAGAATTCAGCTCGCCAGAGGCGAGCTGCGGCGGACAGGGACACGTATAGTCGCCCCTGTCTGCCGCAGCTTGATAAATCAACCCCTTAGACTCATTGTTCAACATAGGCTGTCAGTAAACAGAACATATTTTTCTGGTTTCTGTTTGACCACCTTTTTTCAGAGTTGCCTTTTAACTCCTCGCAAACATTTGTTAAAATTAATTAAACCTTCTTTTCTAATTTTATTGTAAAGAACACATCTGACACTATGGGCTTGATTTATCAAGCGATGGCGGAGAGGGGCATACATATGCGCTCCTCTTCATTGCAGCTCGCTTTGGCAGTGAATTCCGCTGCCGGAATTCAGCATTGTACAAGAGCGCTCTTGTGAAATGCTGCCCATGCACAGCCAATCAGGGCAGGAGCTGTCAATCTTCCTGGTCAGACGTGTCTGGGGTAATTTTTGCGCATGCATACAATCCCGACACCCCTGCCCACCACACCACAGCCAATCACGCGCGGCAGGAGCTGTCAATCTACCGGTCGGACAAAAGGTTAGGGAAGCAGCGGTCTGACAGCTGCTTGATAAATACGGACTGCAGGTTCTCTTGTGAGATCCTGCATTCGTAGGGGGCGAAGGTAGGCAAAGCCTTTGATAAATCAAACCCCTATAGGGCTTCCTTAGGAGTCTGAAAATCATCCCAAAGTTATTTAAAAAAAAAAAAACCCCAAAAAACTACAAGACGGGCTATTTAAGTTAACTTATGCAAAGAAAAATCTAGTGTACAATTTTTTTTATTATTATTTTTCAAATGCCTTCTTTGTATCCTGTTAAAAGGCATACATTGGTAAGTTCAGTAGCAGCAATGCATTACTTGGAGCTAGCTGGTGATTGGTGGCTACACATCTTGACTTTTTTTTTTTTTTTAACCATAAAAATGGTCTGAACCTGTAGGTAAAGCAGGCCTGCTATTATCTGGCTAAATACTGTCTACTTAGGTATATGCTAATTATGGCTAATTGAGCACAACCAGTTATTTAAGATACAAAAATATTTCTTCAATAGCCCCACCCCACCCTGTAAAATTTCTATTTTCTCCTATTGACATAGCTTTTACAGCTAATTGGTTTTATTCATATTTACAGTATAGGTAGCTGTCCCTGCAGGCAAAAGAAAGTATTAAAGAAAATATTAAACAAAAAAATTTAATAAAGGTAAAGGAGCTGTTTGCAAACAGTTACAGTCCAGCAGGTAAAATGGACCACTGGGAGTACAATGTCCAGAAAATATTTGGTGACCTAGTCAGAAGTGCGCGTGCTGCTCTGGATTCACTTTAGAACACAGTTGGCTAGTCACCTCCTTGTATTTTTTTTTTTTAACACCAAATTTCATGACTATGAGCTAACAAATTTAAAAGGATATTATAGTGAAATAAAGTTGTTAAAATAGATGTTGGAAATTTTTTTGCAGCAAAGACATTTTTAGTTTATTCTTTGGGATGCATAATATTTTTGTGTGTATGTGTAATTTTCTATCTCTTAAACAAAATCAATTTTACTCGGCTGTCATGTTTAATGATTCCTCTATATAGCAACAAAATGAGGTTTGTTGCTGCCATGGTATAATTTTACCACAATGATTATTTGATAGCTGTAAGCATATTAAACTTTTATTTCAGTTGTGGAACCTCACTGTTTTGAGGGACCTGGCAGTTAGATGAACACAGGTTTGAAGCTTTCAAAGAAAGGGTCTCATGTTTGTCTTTTTTTACTGAGAAATGGCAACCCCCCTCTGATCTATATGTCTCTGGTCCTGTCAGGTGAGCACTGTTGTCATGGTGATAACTGATAGCCGATGATCTGACCCTGTCTTTGAAAGAGTACTTTTCTCTCTAATAGCTTTTACTTGTTTTACATTGTGCTTAATTTGTTGTGCTAGTGTTGGGTTCCTTTCATGATTACCTGAAAACAAGGGGATTGTCATATAAAGTGCGTTTTTTTTTTTTTTTTTTTTTTATTTTTTTTTTTTTTCTGCATCCTAGGGGGAAAAGATCTGGTATTCTATAATTTCAAAATATGTTATTTGTCCCTCAACCTGAGGACTGAGACCCCATTCCCATATGTTTGTATTAAACCCTTTATAAGGGCATGACCCCTCATTTGAAAGTGCAGATACTGAAATGTAAGGGGTCTGGGGTCAGAGAGAGGGCCCTTTAAAGTCTTTCCCCCCCCCCCCCCCCCCAGCTGCAGCTTTACTAACGTCATTCCTTGCAATGGCATCACACATGCTTGTGTTAATTTTACAAAGTGTTCTGAGTAGAGCAGGAGATGAGGAAGGAGACTCCATTCCCCTTTCCCCACTGTAGTGCCAGGTGTCCATGGGGTCTGCATTTGATGGAATTCCCCAGTAGGAAGAATACATTGTATTTAGCATCATGGCTTGTGATGAAAAGGAGCCTAGGTTTAAAAACAAATGGTTAGAATCCAGTCATTTTGAGGGTAAATGTTCAGTGTGTTTGTGTATATGTTGTGAACTACATGGATTTAAAAAATGTGTTTTTAGATCTTCACACATGCTAATTATACATCATTTTGCCATAGAAATTAACGGCGTGTAGTTTATTTTTAGAGAACCCACAAACATTTTTTTTTTGTTTGCATTTATCCTACCTAAATGGAAGGGGATCTTAATGTTCTGGTTATATTGGTTTGTTTGTAATCTTTTCTGAATGGAGAAGAATATTTATAAAATACATTTATTCTCTCTCCTGAATTATAAAACTAAATAGGGCTGCAACTGATGATTATATTTATAATCAATTAATCTGCCTTGTTTTGTTTATTAGATTTAAAAAAAAAAAAATCCAATTACTGAGTGTTATAAATTTAAAATTCAGACTAAAACTTTACATTAAAACACTGTCCAATTTTTAAGCAGCAGAACACATTTTTATAATTATGCAAAACAAAATCATGAACTGTTTCAAAAGAGACGATCACGGTTTATAACATTCTGTTAACTTTTTTTTAGAAACTTTGCATTGAAATACAAGAATTTCAATATGTCCACATGCTCCTGGCTGAGGCTTGCTCATTTTTTGCAGCTATTTTTCCTGCAGCAGAGAAGAGGGGCTCAGATAGTGTTGAGATGCTTAAAGTGAATGTAAATTTTGATGCTAAAGTGCCCGGTTTTTAAAACTTTGATTAAAAACAGGGGCACTTTAATTCATCAATATTTTAATTTCACTCCTGTTGTGAAAATAAACTTACTTTTTAATCTTCACAGCAGCTCCAGCTTCCTCCACCTGTTTCAAAGCCTCTTCCTGGGTCTAAAATGAGGTATCTGGCTTCCTCCAATCACAGCAGTGAATCAGACACTGAATCCCCCGGGGGGGAATCTGTGATTGGAGGATGACCTATCAATCATTTCTGACATCAGAAATGGCTTGTGAGACCGGAGGAAGCAGCAGCTGCTGTGAAGTTTAAAAGGTAAGTTTTTTTTTGTCACAACAGGAGTGAAATGTAAATTTTGATGAATTAAAGTGCCCCTGTATTTAATCAAAGTTTTAAACACCGGGCACTTAAACATCAAAATTTACATTCACTTTAAGTAGGGTTTTGCCAATTTCACAACGGGGATTTCCTCCTTGGCAAGGGGCCTCCTAAAATAAGTCTGGACTTCATCCTAACATAAAAATATCCTTTATATGTAATGGTAAATAACCAGCTATAAGGTTATAGAAAAAAAAGAGTATTTTAAGTTTGAAAAACTCTTATTGTGACAAAAATAGAAATCTGACACACAACAAAAAAATCAACAAAGGTAGTAATGTAGAAGGCACGCATGCCTCCACAGGCTAATATATGAACTGTATCAATAATAAACAAACATAACGTGTTATACATACATACATATAGTAAAAACTGATTAAGTAGTAAGGAAAGGCGAGGGAGACTTGGAAGGTGAAGGTGGGGTGGGGAAGAAGGAAAAAGGAAGAGATCAGGGCAGAAACGGTCGTTACCAACCCAATAGATCAGTTTAAGAGTTGACCGTGACATTAGGTGTCCAAGTAGTCATAGCATGCTCCCCAATCTGCCCAGATAATCTCGAATAAGTCTGATCTATCTAGCGTTTGGAATATACCTTTCTCCATTGTATAGATATGCCATTGAATTTAAAATTGTAGGCCAACTAGGAGGGGATGTGGTTTTCCACGCCTTGGCAATTGCCGTCTTAATCAGTTAAGAGATATAAATATCTCTGATGTTTGGGAAGGGTGTGAGCCCCAATGTAAAGAAGAGCATTAGAGGGCGTCTTGGGGAGCGAGATAACCAAACCAGATAAAACACAGAAGCAAGCATTCCAAAGAGGTACAATTTAGGGCATTCCCACCAAATGTGCAGGGTATCTCCTATCTGTCCACATTCACGACAGCACAAAGGTGAGGTAGATTCATACATTCTGGCCAATCTCGTGGGAATATAATACCAATGCGCCAGTAGTTTATAATAGGTCTCAAATAATGTGACACAGTGTGAGGCCTTTTTTGTAAGGATTAGAGTAGATTGCCAGATGTGTGGGGAGAAGGTGGTGTTGAGGTATAGCTCCCATTTGAGTAGATGAGGTAGTTTGTTCTCACTATCTGTGTTGCCTATGAGGGTATAGTGAAGAGATAGTGGTTTACGTAGTCTATTACCCTGTAGCCAGACTGTTTCCCACACTGTGTGAGGGCGAGATAAGACTGGATCAAAGCCCCAGCTTGTCAGAAAGCTTTTTAATCTTAATGTGTTCAAATTTCATATGTAAGGGTATTGGAGAGTCATCTATTTTGTCTAGTGTGCGGAAACGCGGTTGTGGGGAAGAACAGAGTTCTGAGACCATCTTTGCTCCTAAATGTGTCCACTTTTGAGGGTTAGAGTCAGGGAGACCCAGAAGCAAACCCACAAGAGAAGTAAACGGAGAAGGGTGTGGATCTATGTGAGGGTAATGTCTGATCTTGTCCCACATCCCCAAGCACTCACGTATTATGGGGTTGGTAGTATTCAAGGTTCGATGGGAGTGCGGGGGGAGATCCAAATGAAGTCAGATATATATGGTGTGGTAAGGAGGCTTGTTCGATAACTTTCCATTTACTGGGGGATTTTGTTGCTCCCCATTGTGATATGTGAGTTAACATTGCCCCTTCATAATAACGGAAAACGGAGGGGGAAGCTATCCCTCCACGGTGAAGGGGACTCTGTAGAATGTTGTGGGCCAATCTAGGTGGTTTATGTTGCCAGATGTATTTGATAAAACCGCTTTGAAACTGGTGTAGCAAGTACCTAGGGATTCGAACTGGGAGACACCGAAAGAGGTATGTTAATTTAGGCAAAAGGAACATTTTGAGGGCTGTGAGTCTACCTAACCAGGCAATGTATGTATAGTCCCATTTATTTTTCAGGGTACGTAACTCAGACAATAGGGGGAGATAATTATCCTTGACGATCTGCGTCAAATTATGCAATATCCTGACCCCCTAGGTGTGTGACAAATTTATTGACACACTTTACCTTGTGTTGGGTTTTGAGGCTTTGAACCACAACTTGGGGTAAACCCCATGTAAAGATTTCAGTTTTAGTTAAGTTCAATTTATAAAAGGACATATGGCCAAAATAATCGAGAATAACTAAGTCTGGGAAGTGAGGATAGAGAAGATGGTGACATCAGCAAAAATAGCTATTTTGTGATTTGTACCATGAAGAGTGATGCCATCAATCTGTTTGTCCGATCTGATTTGTTCTGCAAGGGGTTCAATTGCCAAGGCAAACGGCAAAGGCCAGAGGGGACATCCCTGTCTAGTTCCGTTAGATATTAGGAAAGGTGGTGAGTGATATCCTAGACCCTTGACCGTCGCCGTAGGAGTAGAGTATAGAGCTTGAATGGCTGTCAAGATGTTTTCTGGGAAACCAAAAGTTTTAAGAACCTCCCATAGATAACTCCACTGACTTCGATCAAAAGCTTTCTCTGCATCTAACGAGATGACAGAGAAAGGTCTATTCAGTCTGGTAGATTCAGTAAAGATATTGAGCAAATGTCAGGGCCTTCTCGGTCGGGTATAAACCCTACTTGATCTAGGTCAATAAGGTGGGGGAGTAAAAGAGAGATACGGTTAGCTAGTAATTTGGCGTAAATTTTGACATCTAAGTTTATAAGAGATATTGGCCTATAACTGGAGCAGAGGGATGGATATTTTAGAGGCTTGGGGATGGTAATAATCGTAGCTTCTAAGAACTCACTAGAAAACTTGCCTTCCTCTTTAGCTAGGTTAAAGAACCTAAGGAGTAAAGGTGAGAGTTCGGTAATATGTTTTGTAGAAAAATGCTGGGAACCCATCAGGACCTGGGGTTTTGAAGGCTGTCATATTTTTAATAACACTTTTAATTTCCCGAAGAGTAAAAGGAGTTGAGGGGTTCGCAGTGTTCATCAAATTATCTAAAAACGCTCTGATGTCTGGAAGGGTGGCTGGTGTGTGTTCGATTGTCCCTTCTAAATTATATAGGTTTGAATAAAATTTTGCAAAACGTGCCTATTTGCGACGGTAAATCGTAAATTTGGTTCCCTGATTGTATGTGGTGGATTCTAGAGGTGCTTGTCCTATTTCGTAATTTGTTGGCTAGGAGAGTGTTGGCTTTGTTGCTCTTGTAGTAAAAGAGTTGTTTGTTTTAATAGGTTGGATTGGGTACGTTTTTTTAATTAGAGTAGGCAGATATGTTTCCTAGTTTTTGTGATTTGTTCTGTAGTGGAAACTGAAGGTGAAGACCGGTTGGAGAGCTCTAAACGGCGTAGCTCAATATGGGACAGGGGCAGACCAGAGTGCTTTTTCAAGGGGGCTTGCCTCCTAATGATGAGGCCCCTAACAGTGGCCTTAGCAGCTCCCCAAAGTGTCATCACAAACTAGTTTGTTATAATTTATTTGAAAATAGAATCTAATGTCTTTTCTAAGTTCCTCTCTAAAAGGGATGTCTAACAGGACCAGATGAGGGAGACGCCAGGAGAATTTAGAACCGGGATTTTCCGTCAAATGAAGATCTACCGTAACAAAGTCATGGTCTGACCATTGGCACAAAGATATTGTAGCACTTTTGACTGCATCTGTTTTCGCAGAGCAAAAAATATGATCTGATCTAGTGTATGTCTTATGTGGATGGGAAAAGTGAGTGTAGTCCCTGTCTCTGGGGTTTACGGATCTCCATATGTCGTAATAGTTTGGGTAATGAGATGTCTGAAGTTAAACGAAAGTTGTGTTGCAAGGGAAGACTGTTATTTAAGGTTACTGGCCTTTCTATCAATGGTGGGGTCCCAAGTCATGTTAAAATCTCCTGCTAGTATAACTACCAATTTTCACTCTATCCACTGCAAGAAGTGTTCGTTTTAAACATTTGGGTTGGTGGAAGTTAGGGAGGTAGATGGATACCAATGTGTAGTGCATTTGGATCTATAGCAGATTCCTTTCCAGATTGAGTGAAATGATCGTAAACTGTCTTGACAGTGGGGGTCTTCACTTGTCTCCTAGAGGTATGAGGCTGCTTTGAGAATTATAAGGTCAAGTTCCCGATAGGATAAAGGTTAATTAATAGTACTGCAAAATTACCTCATAACTAGGTGGCTAAGGCAGGTTGTCCTACCTTACATATTGTTTCTGCGGAGAAGGGTTAGGTGACGCCCCGTCAAGGCCCTTAGGACATAGTAATTACTTTTGATGGCTAGATATGAAACATGCTATTCAGTACTTTTAAATGTCAGTCTACCTGTGGTAGGCAGGTTAAGGAGCCTTCAAACAGATACCATGCGGTGCATAATATAGTGATCTCGGAGAAGTTGTGGTAAAGGTGTGTGCTTTACAGGAAATCCAGTGTACGTGGACAAAGCAGGGGGGTGGGGGGCAGTGGCAAGCCCAGACACAAGTTAAACCCCAACAACTGATTATGTGGCTCTACAGACAGTGGGCCCAAGAGAGGCTGAGAAAGCCGGTGCAGGGGTGCTCACCAACCCCAGGCCTGAGGATCCACAAAAAGCTGCAAGGCCTATTGATGAGGTGTGCGGAGTGGACTGGGAATGAAAAGAGGTCCAGCTCTTTAAAAGTGGGACATGTTTATGCGTTCCCACTTCTTTCTCAAGTAGTGGAATAGCTAACAAGTATGCTGTGGGGGGGGAAAAAAGGCCTCTGCCACCAATTAAGGCCCGCAATCAAAGATGCTTCTAAGGGTACTGAGAGTAATAGGAGAATCTGAGATATGCGTTCACTCCCCTGCCAGGCCCAGCCAGGTTCCCCCTGTATCCAAGCGTGGCTCCGGCCTTCCGGTGTAACAGTTCTGTATCGGGGCTCAATCTGGGTATGTTAAGCCTATGAAAGTGGTTATGGCTGCAACAACTATTCGGTAAGATTTATCATAAAAGTAGTTGTCAAAGAATCTCATTATCAATTAGGTGGTCAGCGATTAGTTTAATTGCACAGCACCAGCTGCTTCAATCTGATGAACTCCTGCACATGGTATTGTGCAAACATTTTTATTTAATTTTTTTTCTATCTGATTAATCGGATGATTATTGTCCGATTAATCGGATAGAAAAAAGATAAAAAAAAATAAATTCAATTTTTTTTGCACAATCTTAGTTGCAGTAGATCATCAGATTAAAGCAGCTGGTGCTGTGCAATTGAACAACTAATCGCTGACCACCTAATTGATGATGAGATTTGTTGACAACTATTTTTATGATCAAACTTACTGATTAGTTGTTGCAGCCCTAAAAGTGGTTCCTCCTCCAGGCTTTGATAGTTTATGGCCTCTATTACCCCCCTATGTCTTAGTTGCCCTAACGTGTGTCCCCTCTTTAACCTATAGCAGATGTCCTTTGGGTCGTCGGTAAAGGCTAATACCTCCAGAGGTAAAAAGATTGCTTCTGTGGCCTATCTCCCCAGGCACTTGTGGCGTGTGTGGTATAGGGTGTGAAACTCTCACCTATGTGGATTTCAGGAATCCGAGCCAAGGGCCTCAGCATTGGTCAGATATTTTCCAGCAGCAGTTGTGCGAAGGCGTATGGGCAGCTCAGCTGATTGATAGCAGACTCAGGGAAAACAGCCGACAACCCTCACCGGACAGATCAAAGATGGCCGCCGTTCGCGCCAACCGCAGGAGTCCAGGCCACCACGAGGCTACCAGTCGGAAATCAGGACCCAGGGACTTCTAGCTCGCTGCGGGCCCCCTGACATCTTCTCTTCTCAAGACTGCTGTCTCCAGTCAGCACCCTGCTGTACGGGAGTTAGGGAAAGCAGTCCTGGGTGTGGTAAGTCTGTGTGTATTGCGGCTAGCAGATTTTTCAGTCCCCGGTATCGTTGCTGCTTGTGGGAAGCTGTTACCCCTGTGTGGCAACTAATGCTCCGGAGCCTGCAGAATATGAATCTGTCGTGGAGGCATGCAGAGGTGAGTGGGTCTGCACCCGTGTCTTCTCAAACACCTGGCGACTGCTCTAAAGTTCCTCCAAGATTTCCTTTAAGGGTTGGAACCTTGTCAGGTTTAGATAATATCTCAGATTGGGTTCAATTATGCTCAAAATAAATGAATATTTAGTTATTTTCACTAGAAAAGGGTCCGGAGCTCTGTATGTGCACTTCTGCTCAGCACAGCGGCTAGCTCTGCCCCCCTACAGATATATTTATAGAGGTTGAATTTGGTACATATTACAATTTAAAAATTATAAAAATTTCAAAAGCCCTAATAGTTAGCTTTCAATAACAGGACAAACAAAGCCTTACACATTTTATCTATACAGTACAAATAATCGGCAATAGCAAGTGATCCACTAATAGTGCACATCAATTCAAATAAACTCCCATCAATCGAGGGCTAGGTGTAAATAACAAACTCGGCACTATCATGCATAGCATAGTCCCAAATCGCCTAATTTAATATAAACGGTACAAATGATGATTCCTATTTTATTTCTGGGTTGCACATAAGCCAGGAGTTGTTGTAAACTTATACTGTCCTGAAAAGTGAAAAGTAAACATCTGTAGACATCCTTTAGGCTAGGGGCATAACCATAAAACGCAATGCCATGTATGGGAGCTCAGTGGAGTGAAGCAGCTGGAGCCATGTGCTGACCAAATAATCGATTGTGAAAATAGTTGTCGCCAAATCTCATAATCGATCGATTAGTTGTTGCAGTTCTAAAACTAAATCTTTGACAAATTTGTAAAAGTGCCACATTTTGATTTTTGAAACTAGTACTTTTTGATAACTTATTAGCCACCCCAGTCTTTTGCTTGCAGTCTGCTCCATATTTTTTTCAAATTTTTTTTTTTTCCATTTTTTTTTTACATGCTGGAAAAAAAACATTTTACTCTGCTGGTTCCACCTAGAGAGTTGTTTTATAGGAACTATAAATGTTTGGTTTATTGGACTGAAAACACTAATTGCAAGACATTTCTGTTGTCTTGCTATGGAATAACTTCTGTCAAGTATAAACTTTTTTTTTTTTTTAAAAGCAAACAATCTTTGTTGCAATTTTTAGTTTGTGGGGGTTAAAGGAATATAAAACACAACCAAATAAACCCCACTTTAAAGCAATGAAAACATAACATTTTTACATGAAGATTAAACGTTAAAGGGATATTCCAGTCGAAATTTAAATGTACATAGATTAATTACATCTTTAAATAGAAACAAATTTGCAATATACATGTATTAGCAAAAATGCTTCTAGTAAAAGTTATCACTGTTTTAGTGTTAACTTTTTTTTCTCTGCATGTGAAGCATAGCTAGATATTGTCACTGCACCCACATTTTAAATAATGCAGCTGCTCAGAGTACCAGTGGGGCTTGTATCATGTCAGCAATTAACAAATTGAGTCATTACCAGATGATACAAGTACCTTACGCAATCTGAGCAAGTGCTGTGTTTAAAATGCTGGTGCACGGTGCATACTTAAATACACTTTTAAAACAGCTATAGCTTTTATTAGAAGCATTTTTGCTAATGCATGTATAATTATATTGCTTCTGTTCAATACCAAAATGCATCAATGTGTGTTCCAATTTTGGCTGGAATATCCCTTTAAGTTTTACTTTCAAAGACTGAGAGCTGACTTATTTACTACTATTTTGATTGTATATCGCCAAATATTTTTTTTTTTGCAATTCAGTGTTCTCCCCAGGACCTTTTTTTAGCAGGTGCACCACCTGGCTGATTTTACTGACCACCTGGCTAAAATTTTAGCCAACATTTAAAGGGCAACTTAAGTCAAAATTAAACTGTCACGATTCAAATAGAGCATGCCATTTTAAACAACTTTACAATTTTAGGGAAAAAAACATGATTTGGTCGCACTTCTATCTTGTTACAAATTCATCTCTAAAACTCTCTTCTTTGTGCTAATGGTCACAATAATCATATTGGGTAGTAAAGGCGTTCTCTCTTTTTAAAAAATAACAATTTTAGTGTTGACTGTCCCCTTTTTTTTTTTTTTTTTTTTTTTTTTTTTTTTTAAAGCCACCAGAAAAAAGAGAGCTTTTGATAAATTCATGCTGAAGTATGACCAAAGTTTGCAACAAAGCTAAATTTATTACAAAAATATTGGTGTGCAATTTACAAGACCCCGTGAATTACAATATATATTTATATGCACATAATTAAACTAACCACCAGTTCATAAGTCCATGAGTTTTGCCCTGAACAATTAAAAGGATCTTCTTTTGATCTTTGATCTCTGAGCTCTTAGTGCTTATTGCACGCTCAAATCTGTTTTCATACTATTTGTCACAACTTTTTTTTTAATCAGGGTGCTTCTGCCCGGTCCACGATTTCACATAGAACGTGTATAGGATCCTTATAAGTTGGCATTACTTAAAGGGATAGAAAAGTCAAAATGAAACTTGAATTATTCAGAGCATGTCATTTTAAGATGCTTTTAAATTCGCTTCTATATTCAAATGTGCTTTGTTCTCATGGTATCCCTTGTTGAAAAAGAATATGCACTTTATCGTACAATAATGGGAGGTAGCTGCTGATTAGTGCATGCACACATTTGTCTCTTGTGATTGGCTAACTAGATGTGTGCAGCTAGCTGCCAGTAGTGCAATGCTGCTCCTTCAGCAAAGAATAACAAAAGAATGAAGCAAATTTAATAGAAGTAAAATTGGTTAGTTGTTTAAAATTGTATGTTCTATCTGAATCGGGAAAGAAAAATTTGCAGTTTCCTGTCCCTTTATGTGCTATAAGACAAAATAAGTCAACTTTCTAATTTACTTCCATTAACAAAATGTGCAGTCTTTATATATTTACACTTTTTGAGTCACCAGCCCCATGTGCAAGAATTCACAGAATATATGGATTTATGATTGGCTGATGGCTGTCATGATACAGGTGGAGTGGAAATAGACATAAATTTAAAATGTCAGAAAAAAAATACTATTCATTTGAAGTTCAGACTAAGTGCATTGTATTTGTTGATTATGCAAATCTACTGCATTTACTGGTCCTTTAAGCTAAAATTAGCTAATATTACAAATGTTACATTTTTATTGCACATATAATTAAATACATATATGTTAAATGTATGTGCTTTGGAAAATATTACACTGCCCCCACTTGGCTACTTCATTCTGTGGAGAACACAGGAATTGAAAGCTTGGTATTTCTCTCCCCCCCCCCCCCCATAAGATTCCTATCTTGGGGGGTATATCCAAGTAGGAATGTAGCGCTTCTACTTGGCAGCGCGTGTGCAATGTTGATTTAGGAGATGTAACCGCTTATGTCACTGCTCTAGCGTTATCAGGATTCTCCCCCCCTGGTTGTGCATGCTCTAATCCCTATTTATTGCTGGCTGGATCACCTTCATGGAGAACAGTGCACAAGCACTTTGGAAATAACATTTAAAGTGAAAGTCAATCCTAGCGTTTGGGAAACTCTAGGATTAACCTTTTGAAACAAAGGTGACTCATTTATGAAGTATTAATTAATCTTGAAAGCTCCTTAATTTGTTTCAATCATTCGCCGTTCTGAGCTGCTAAGGCAGGCCACAGCAGAACGCTGTTTTGCTTAAGAGGTAAAATTTTCACCTTTTTAGTCAATAGCCGTGCAGGAAATCTGGCTTGGTGCCCATTTGGAAATGTCACCTCTTAGCAAAACGGCGTTCTTTCGCGTGCTGCCTGAGCAGCTCAGAACAGCAAACACTTAAAACAAGTAAAAGATCTTTCTTCATGAAGTATGTTTTAATGGTCAATCCTAATGTTTCACAAACGCTAGGATTGACTTTCACTTTAATGCACATTTGCTTGGAAATGATAACCATATCAATTATATCCAAATATTTAAAATATTGGATCCATTTCTTCTGTTAAGTGTGATCAGTCCACGGGTCATCATTACTTCTGGGATATTACTCCTCCCCAACAGGAAGTGCAAGAGGATTCACCCAGCAGAGCTGCATATAGCTCCTCCCCTCTACGTCACTCCCAGTCATTCTCTTGAACCCAACGACTAGATAGGATGTGTGAGAGGACTATGGTGATTATACTTAGTTTTATATCTTCAATCAAAAGTTTGTTATTTTAAAATAGCACCGGAGTGTGTTATTATCTCTCTGGCAGAGTTTGAAGAAGAATCTACCAGAGTTTTTGTTATGATTTTAGCCGGAGTAGTTAAGATCATATTGCTGTTTCTCGGCCATCTGATGAGAGGTAAACTTCAGATCAGGGGACAGCGGGCAGATGAATCTGCATAGAGGTATGTAGCAGTTTTTATTTTCTGACAATGGAATTGATGAGAAAATCCTGCCATACCGATATAATGTCATGTATGTATACTTTACACTTCAGTATTCTGGGGAATGGTACTTCACTAGAATTACACTGTAAGAAATACATAAAGCTGTTTAATAACTAGAGATTATGTTTAACGTTTTTGCTGGAATGTAAAATCGTTTTCATTTGCTGAGGTACTGAGTGAATAAATGTTTGGGCACTATTTTTCCACTTGGCAGTTGCTTAATCTGTTTTTCTGACAGTTTCTGTTCTCCCTCACTGCTGTGTGTGAGGGGGAGGGGCCGTTTTTTGGCGCTTTTACTATGCATCAAATATTTCAGTCAGCAACTCATTGTATTCCCTGCATGATCCGGTTCATCTCTACAGAGCTCAGGGGTCTTCAAAACTTATTTTGAGGGAGGTAATTTCTCTCAGCAGAGCTGTGAGAATTATAGTTTGACTGAGATAAAAAACGTTTATTCTGTAATTTGTTTCCTGCTTTCAGAATTTATCTTTGCTAATGGGATTAAACCTTTGCTAAAGTTGTGTTGTTTACAAGGATTGAGGCTATAACTGTTTCAATTTATTAATTTTCAACTGTCATAGATCTTCTGTGCTTCTTAAAGGCACAGTACATTTTAATATTATTCTAATTGAATTGTATTTCCAAGTTGCAAGTTTATTTGCTAGTGTGTTAAACATGTCTGATTCAGAGGATGATTCCTGTGTCATTTGTTGCAATGCCAAAGTGGAGCCCAATAGAAATTTATGTACTAACTGTATTGATGCTACTTTTAATAAAAATCAATCTGTACAAATTGAACAAATTTCACCAAACAACGAGGGGAGAGTTATGCCTCACGTGTCAGTACCTACATCTCCCGCTCAGAGGGAGGTGCGTGATATTGTAGCGCCGAGTACATCTGGGCGGCCATTACAAATCACATTACAGGATATGGCTACTGTTATGACTGAGGTTTTGGCTAAATTACCAGAACTAAGAGGTAAGCGTGATCACTCTGGGGTGAGAACAGAGTGCGCTGATAATATTAGGGCCATGTCAGACACTGCGTCACAGGTGGCAGAACATGAGGACGGAGAACTTCATTCTGTGGGTGACGGTTCTGATCCAAACAGACTGGATTCAGATATTTCAAATTTTAAATTTAAACTGGAAAACCTCCGTGTATTACTAGGGGAGGTGTTAGCGGCTCTGAATGATTGTAACACAGTTGCAATACCAGAGAAAATGTGTAGGTTGGATAAATATTTTGCGGTACCGATGAGTACTGAGGTTTTTCCTATACCTAAGAGACTTACTGAAATTGTTACTAAGGAGTGGGATAGACCCGGTGTGCCGTTCTCACCCCCTCCGATATTTAGAAAAATGTTTCCAATAGACGCCACCACAAGGGACTTATGGCAAACGGTCCCTAAGGTGGAGGGAGCAGTTTCTACCTTAGCTAAGCGTACCACTATCCCGGTGGAGGATAGCTGTGCTTTTTCAGATCCAATGGATAAAAAGTTAGAGGGTTACCTTAAGAAAATGTTTGTTCAACAAGGTTTTATATTGCAACCCCTTGCATGCATTGCGCCGATCACGGCTGCAGCGGCATTCTGGATTGAGTCTCTGGAAGAGAACATTGGTTCAGCTACTCTGGACGACATTACGGACAGGCTTAGAGTCCTTAAACTAGCTAATTCATTCATTTCGGAGGCCGTAGTACATCTTACTAAACTTACGGCGAAGAATTCAGGATTCGCCATTCAGGCACGCAGGGCGCTGTGGCTAAAATCCTGGTCAGCTGATGTTACTTCTAAGTCTAAATTGCTTAATATACCTTTCAAAGGGCAGACCTTATTCGGGCCCGGGTTGAAAGAGATTATCGCTGACATTACAGGAGGTAAAGGCCATGCCCTGCCTCAGGACAAAGCCAAAGCCAAGACTAGACAGTCTAATTTTCGTTCCTTTCGTAATTTCAAAGCTGGAGCAGCATCAACTTCCTCTGCACCAAAACAGGAAGGAGCTGTTGCTCGCTACAGACAAGGCTGGAAACCTAACCAGTCCTGGAACAAGGGCAAGCAGACTAGGAAACCTGCTGCTGCCCCTAAAACAGCATGATTTGAGGGCCCCCGATCCGGGATCGGATCTAGTGGGGGGCAGACTTTCTCTCTTCGCCCAGGCTTGGGCAAGAGATGTTCAGGATCCCTGGGCGCTAGAGATAATATCTCAGGGATACCTTCTGGACTTCAAATACTCTCCTCCAAGAGAGAGATTTCATCTGTCAAGATTGTCAAAGAGGCGTTTCTACGCTGCGTACAAGAGCTCTTGTTAATGGGAGTAATCCATCCAGTTCCACGATCAGAACAGGGACAGGGGTTTTACTCAAATCTGTTTGTGGTTCCCAAAAAAGAGGGAACTTTCAGACCAATCCTGGACTTAAAGATCCTAAACAAATTCCTAAGAGTTCCATCGTTCAAGATGGAGACTATTCGGACAATTTTACCTATGATCCAAGAAGGTCAGTACATGACCACTGTAGATTTAAAAGATGCTTACCTTCACATACCGATTCACAAAGATCATTATCGGTACCTAAGGTTTGCCTTCCTAGACAGGCATTACCAGTTTGTGGCTCTTCCATTCGGATTGGCTACAGCTCCAAGAATCTTCACAAAGGTTCTGGGTGCTCTTCTGGCGGTACTAAGACCGCGGGGAATCTCGGTAGCTCCATACCTAGACGACATTCTGATACAAGCTTCAAGCTTTCAAACTGCCAAGTCTCATACAGAGTTAGTGCTGGCATTTCTAAGGTCACATGGATGGAAGGTGAACGAAAAGAAAAGTTCACTCGTTCCACTCACAAGAGTTCCCTTCCTGGGGACTCTTATAGATTCTGCAGAAATGAAGATTTACCTGACAGAGGACAGGCTAACAAGACTTCAAAGTGCTTGCCGCACCCTTCATTCCATTCAACACCCGTCAGTGGCTCAATGCATGGAGGTAATCGGCTTAATGGTAGCGGCAATGGACATAGTACCCTTTGCACGCTTACACCTCAGACCACTGCAACTGTGCATGCTAAGTCAGTGGAATGGGGATTACTCAGACTTATCCCCTTCTCTGAATCTGGATCAAGAGACCAGAAATTCTCTTCTATGGTGGCTTTCTCGGCCACATCTGTCCAGGGGGATGCCATTCAGCAGACCAGACTGGACAATTGTAACAACAGACGCCAGCCTTCTAGGTTGGGGTGCCGTCTGGAATT
Organism: Bombina bombina; assembly: GCF_027579735.1. NCBI lineage: Eukaryota > Metazoa > Chordata > Amphibia > Anura > Bombinatoridae > Bombina > Bombina bombina. Next base: position 1,338,304,658 of record NC_069499.1, read on the forward strand.
CTCTGAAGGCTCAGGGACAATGGAGTCAGGAGGAGAGTCTCCTGCCAATAAACATTCTGGAATTGAGAGCAGTTCTCAATGCCCTCCTGGCTTGGCCCCAGTTGACAACTCGGGGGTTCATCAGGTTTCAGTCGGACAACATCACGACTGTAGCTTACATCAACCATCAGGGAGGGACAAGAAGCTCCCTAGCTATGATGGAAGTATCAAAGATAATTCGCTGGGCAGAGTCTCACTCTTGCCACCTGTCAGCAATCCACATCCCGGGAGTGGAGAACTGGGAGGCGGATTTCTTAAGTCGTCAGACTTTTCATCCGGGGGAGTGGGAACTTCATCCGGAGGTCTTTGCCCAAATACTTCGACGTTGGGGCAAACCAGAGATAGATCTCATGGCGTCTCGACAGAACGCCAAGCTTCCTCGTTACGGGTCCAGATCCAGGGATCCAGGAGCAGTCCTGATAGATGCTCTGACAGCACCTTGGGACTTCAGGATGGCTTACGTGTTTCCACCCTTCCCGTTGCTTCCTCGATTGATTGCCAGAATCAAACAAGAGAGAGCATCAGTGATTCTAATAGCACCTGCGTGGCCACGCAGGACTTGGTATGCAGACCTGGTGGACATGTCATCCTGTCCACCTTGGTCTCTACCTCTGAAACAGGACCTTCTGATACAGGGTCCCTTCAAACATCAAAATCTAACTTCTCTGAAGCTGACTGCTTGGAAATTGAACGCTTGATTTTATCAAGACGTGGGTTTTCTGAGTCAGTTATTGATACCTTAATACAGGCTAGGAAACCTGTTACCAGAAAGATTTACCAAAAGATATGGCGTAAATACCTATATTGGTGTGAATCCAAAGGTTACTCTTGGAGTAAGGTTAGGATTCCTAGGATATTGTCTTTTCTACAAGAAGGTTTAGAAAAGGGTTTATCTGCTAGTTCTTTAAAGGGACAGATCTCAGCTCTGTCCATTCTGTTACACAAACGTCTGTCAGAAGTTCCTGACATCCAGGCTTTTTGTCAGGCTTTGGCCAGGATTAAGCCTGTGTTTAAAACTGTTGCTCCACCATGGAGTTTAAACCTTGTTCTTAATGTTTTACAGGGCGTTCCGTTTGAACCCCTTCATTCCATTGATATAAAGTTGTTATCTTGGAAAGTTCTATTTTTAATGGCTATTTCCTCGTCTCGAAGAGTCTCTGAATTATCAGCCTTACATTGTGATTCTCCTTATTTGATTTTTCATTCGGATAAGGTAGTCCTGCGTACTAAACCTGGGTTCTTACCTAAGGTAGTTACTAACAGGAATATCAATCAAGAGATTGTTGTTCCTTCTTTATGCCCAAATCCTTCTTCAAAGAAGGAACGTCTACTGCACAACCTGGATGTAGTCCGTGCTCTAAAATTTTACTTACAGGCAACTAAGGAATTTCGACAAACGTCTTCTCTGTTTGTCATTTACTCTGGGCAGAGGAGAGGTCAAAAAGCTTCCGCTACCTCTTTCTTTTTGGCTTCGTAGCATAATTCGTTTAGCTTATGAGACTGCTGGACAGCAGCCTCCTGAAAGAATTACAGCTCATTCTACTAGAGCTGTGGCTTCCACTTGGGCCTTCAAGAATGAGGCCTCTGTTGAACAGATTTGCAAGGCTGCAACTTGGTCTTCGCTTCATACTTTTTCCAAATTTTACAAATTTGACACTTTTGCTTCATCGGAGGCTATTTTTGGGAGAAAGGTTCTTCAGGCAGTGGTTCCTTCTGTATAAAGAGCCTGCCTATCCCTCCCGTCATCCGTGTACTTTTGCTTTGGTATTGGTATCCCAGAAGTAATGATGACCCGTGGACTGATCACACTTAACAGAAGAAAACATAATTTATGCTTACCTGATAAATTCCTTTCTTCTGTAGTGTGATCAGTCCACGGCCCGCCCTGTTTTTAAGGCAGGTAAATATTTTTTAATTTATACTCCAGTCACCACTTCACCCTTGGCTTTTCCTTTCTCGTTGGTCCTTGGTCGAATGACTGGGAGTGACGTAGAGGGGAGGAGCTATATGCAGCTCTGCTGGGTGAATCCTCTTGCACTTCCTGTTGGGGAGGAGTAATATCCCAGAAGTAATGATGACCCGTGGACTGATCATACCACAGAAGAAAGGAATTTATCAGGTAAGCATAAAGCAGTGGAAATAAAATGACTTATTTTTAACTAAATTTTATTCATCATGTTAGTGTATGTCAACTTGAGTTTTATAATCCTTTAAACACACAGTAATCTAGGGTCGATAATAGAATTACAAGCTGCAACGGGTTAGAGCATGTAGCTCTTTAAAATAAAGCATAGTACTGAAGTTATTCCCCTCCTTCCTCTAGTCATGGTTGCTACCAAGTTGAAATCTAGCTCTTATTGCATTTCAAAACTGATTTGTTTGCCCATGTACAGCAACTCTCCTTCAGATACCTGCAGTGTAACCTAGGTTCCAAAATGGTGGCATCCCATTATTTGGAGGTGCATTTAATCTTCCTTTTGAAATCTTAAAGGGACAGTCTAGGCCAAAAATAAACTTTCATGATTCAGAGCATGTAATTTTAAACAATTTTCATATTTACTTTTATCACCAATTTTGCTTTGTTCTCTTGGTATTCTTAGTTCAAAGCTTATCCTAGGATGTTCATATGCTAATTTCTTAGACCTTGAAGCCCACCTCTTTCAGATTGCATTTTAACAGTTTTTCACCACTAGAGGGTGTTGGTTCACGTATTTCATATAGATAACTTCTTGTGCACGAGCACAGTGTTATCTGGGAGCAGGCACTGATTGGCTAGACTGCAAGTCTGTCAAAAGAACTGAAAAAGGGGCAGTTTGCAGAGGCTTAGATACAAGATAATCAGAGGTTAAAAGTATATTATTATAACTGTTTAGTTATGCAAAACTGGGAAATGGGTAATAAAGGGATTATCTATCTTTTAAAACAATAAAAATTCTGGTGTAGACTGTCCCTTTAAGTTGTTTTAAGAGTTAATTACCCTTGCCTATGTGAAACCAACCCCCACCCCCGAATAAAGCCCATTTATATTGGTGGTTTTGCTAATTTAACATCTGTTGTGGTGGTTGGGCAATATACCAATTTCCTCTTTGGCATGACACTGCAAGGACCTGGTAAAAAAGCACGAAGGCTCCCATAGAAGACATTAACACCTTGATCAGCCAGCTCTTGTGTCGAATGACAAACTCCTGGGACTTGGCAATATGATCACAGCACAACTGTTGGACTCCAGTAGGTGGTTTATATTTAACAGTAATTCTCCTGTATATGCATGTAGGGAGTTATAGTTCCCAGGTTAAGCAAGTGCCTTAAAGTGACTTTAAACACTTTAAGATAGTAATATATAATGATAAATCCAATAAATAAGTCTGCAATACACTTTCATTATTTTTGTCCCTTTTTCCTGTAATTCCTTTCTGAAATTGTGAGCATTTCAGTTCCTGTTAGAAATGGAAGTGCAGCACACATCCATTAGCTTTACTCTCTAGTGACCTATTTATAGCTGTCCCTAATTGGCCATAGCAGAGAAGGTAACCTAAGTTACAATATGGCAGCTCTCATTGTTTTATAGACTCTAAATATTGACAAAATAAGTGGAATGTTTTAAACGGTTAATAAAACTTTTAAAAAATACATCTACATGTTACACACGGACTAATCTTTTATTTAAATGCATCATTCTATCTAGCATTTAGTGTTTAAAGGGACAGTCTACACCAGAATTTTTAATACCCATTCCCCAGTTTTGCATAACCAACACTGTTATAGAAATATGCTTTTTACCTCTGTGATTACCCGGTTTTCAACGGTTTAGAAATCAGTTTGAGCCTATCTAGGTTTATCTTTTCAAAAATACCACCAAGGGAACAAAGCAAATTTAATAAGTCAACTGGAAAGTTGTTTAAAATTTCATGCCCTATCTTAGTCATGAAAGTTTTTTTTTTTAATTTTGACTAGACTGTCCCTTTTTAATGTCCCTTTTTAATGACGGTAATTGGTGGTAAGCAGTATAGCTTAAAACAGGGGTCGATAAATCTGTTTAAAATTTAGGAGCCAGTAAGAATATTTAGGAGCCAGACAGTGGTATTTGTAAATGTATCTATGGAGAGTGGAGACTAACCCAAAAAATTAGGAGCCAGGGGTAAAATTCTAGGAGCTAGTGGCTACCTGGCTCCTGGGTTTGTCGAGCCCTGGCTTAATTTTTGTTAACTTTTATAATATTTTATCTGCAATTATATATTTTTAAAGTTTTAAACTTTACTCTATAGATTAGACTTACTGAAGCTGCTGTAGTAATAAACTTATTTTCCACATTGACGTCGGTAACTCCAGCCCATAAATCAGCTATGGCTTCCTTATTGCAGTATGGCTAATTGTGGTAATTTATCATTACATATTAATGTTGGCATGCGCTTTTTTAACACAGTAAATAATGACATGGCTTTTTACACGAATATATGCTGCGTTATAATTAACTGATTTATCATTTTGTCTTGGGTGAGATCCATGAAATAATTAACACAAAATGTTCTCTATTGCTCCTTCTATGGTCATGATGCTGCGGCTGCTATTAAGCTATGGTCATGTAAGCGCCGTTGACATGATGTAAGGAGTCTGATCCGTAAACAATTACATATGTATAGCATAGTGCAGTTTTATTTTCACATACGTTGGTCTGTGCTTTTTCCCTGCAATTAGTGAATCGGAGAACCCAGGTTGTCCACCGTGATAGGTCTATGCAAATTAGACTCACTGTGGGTTTGGAAATTAGCTGGTTTTGGAGAGAAGCTTTTTGGCGAGTACTAAATACTGAAAATGGAAGGTATTTAGGCTTATTAACTATATTAAACTGGGGAATTCTAAGAAAAAATGTTTTCATATCCTCTTCTCCCCCCCCCTTTTTTTTTCTTTCTTTTTGTTCACAAATCCACGTCCGTCTTAATGGGACAGTCTACTCCAGAATTTTTGTTTAAAAATATAGATAATCCCTTTATTACTCATTCCCCAGATTTTGAATGACCAACACGGTTATAGACGACTTTGTATCTAAGCCTCTGCAGACTGCTTCCTTATTTCCGTTCTTTTAACAGACTTGCATCTTGGCCAATGAGTGCTGCTTCATAACATTGTGCACACTCCTGTGGAGTTATTTCTCTATATGGCATAAACAAACTAGCACTTTCTAACTTAGAAAGCTTAGAAATCAGTTTAGCTTTCAACAAAGATTACAAAGCAAATTTTACTATAAAAGTAAATTGGAAAGTTGTTTAAAATTGCATGCCCTATCTGAATCATGAAAGTTTTTAATTTTCACTAGACTGTCCCTTTTAATATAAGGTGCTACAGGTGGCCCTAGCTTGTGTGTTGTGAAGCTCTGCTTTGTGGACTCTGGTATGTAGCCACTTAATGCATTGGCTTACTTTATACTGGTTTTGTGTGTGTGTAATTTATAATAATAAAAAAATTATCTGGCTTACAGACTAGACACCCCCCACCCATTCTTCCTTCTTAGAGTTTGAATGTTTTTGGGTCCAACTTTTAATGAAACTTGCTCCAGACAAACCATGTACTCTGTTAAGTTTTGATTCAAGGCTAGCTGTTTAAATTGGCTATAGTGCCCACAATGAGATTTATCCTCTAGAGTGGAAATACTGACTTTTGTGCTTCTCAATGCTCTTGTCTTTCCTCCTCTTTCCACAATGAATATGTAGAATATATGAACACAACAGCACATCCCAAGACTCAAATGTGTTTAATCAAACAATTGTGTGCACAGAATAACACATTTACTAGATGCATGTAAAAGGATGGAGTTCCCGATCTGTTATAGTGGTATGTCCTTTTTCAGTTCCTTGGCTACAAATAAATGTATCAGCTGGTTTGTAATCAAGCACTCTGCCTATGGAACTTCAACTAATCCTTTAGATAGTACTTATTTTTAAAGTCTATACAATCATTGTAATACAATGCCATGAGGCATTGGGCTGAACTTTACATTCACTTTAATGGCTTGATTTCTGACAGTGATTTAGCAGTCTTTGTGTTAGCGCTCCATTTAGCCACCAATCAGCAAGCACTACCCAGGTTCTAAACCATTAATGGGCCAACTCCTAAACTTAGATTCCTGCTTTATCAAATAAAGATGGTAAGAGAATGAAGAATTGATAATAGGTATAAATTAGAAAGTTGCTTAAAATTGCATACTCTATTTTAATCATGAAAGAAAAAAATTGAGTTTAGTATCCCTTTAACTTACTTTCGGTTTGTGACTTGACTGATATTTATCCCAAGATTCCGAATGGAGGTAATACATTTAGACAACTGGTTATAAACCAGAAGGTTCAGACATTAACTACTCCATAACAAACCTGCAAAAAAGGGGGTGATTTAGAGTAATAAATTATACCTTAATGCTTCAAAACACATAGCGGTAGGATCTTAAAATTGACCTACACTAAAAGATTGTACTATAGTTTACTTTTATTTAATGTTGAATGGAGTATTACCCTTGTCAACTAGTAAGTTTTTTTTTTTTTTTTTTTTTTTTGTTTTTTTTTTTTGCCCAGTGGAAATTTCTTCTCATGAGTAAACTGAAAACATTAACGTTGTACTTATCAGATTTACTTAGTATCCTTTTGTTCTTCTGAGCCTACCAACCTGCTCTAAAAGTTTGCTTCTAGAAGTGTTTTGGCTTTTTATTATTAAAGGGACATTCCATCCAAAATTTAAATGCTCATAGATTAATATCATTGAATATAAACAAAATTGCAATATACATGGACTTCTAGTAAAAGTTTACTGTTTTAGTGTAACACTTTTCTCTGCATGTGTATGTGAAGCATGGCTAGATATTCTCAGTGCACCAACATTTTAAATACTACAGCTGCTCAGAGCACAAGTGGGTTTTGTATCAAGTCAGCAATTAACTATTTGAGTTATCGCCAGATGGTACAAGCACCTTAAACTCTGAGCAAGTGCTAAGTTTAAAATTCTGGTGCATACTTAAAGGGACGCACAACCCATATTTTTTTTCTTTCATGTTTCATTCAGAGCATGCAACTTTCGAATGTACTATTATTAATTTTTTTTCTTTGTTCTCGTGCCATCTTTATTTGAAAAAGCAGGAATCTAAGCTTAAGAGCTGACCCATTTTTGGTTCAGCATCTGAGTAGCACTTGCTTGATTGGTAGCTAAAAGTTGTCACTAATTGGCAAGTGCTATCCAGGGGCTGAACCAAAAATGAGCTGGCTCCTAAACTTACATTCCTGCTTTTTCAAATAAAGGTGGCACGAGAACTTTTTTTTTTTTTTTTAAGAAAAAAAAAATTGTCCCCTATTTAAGTACAGTCTTGAAATGGCTATAGCTTTTACTAGAAGCATTTTGCGAATACACGTATATTATAAAAATGCTTTTATGTGGATTCCAGTTTTTGCACAGGGAGTGCAGAATTATTAGGCTAATGAGTATTTTGACCACATCATCCTCTTTATGCATGTTGTCTTACTCCAAGCTGTATAGGCTCGAAAGCCTACTACCAATTAAGCATATTAGGTGATGTGCATCTCTTTAATGAGAAGGGGTGTGGTCTAATGACATCAACACCCTATATCAGGTGTGCATAATTATTAGGCAACTTCCTTTCCTTTGGCAAAATGGGTCAAAAGAAGGACTTGACAGGCTCAGAAAAGTAAAAAATAGTGAGATATCTTGCAGAGGGATGCAGCACTCTTAAAATTGCAAAGCTTCTGAAGCGTGATCATCGAACAATCAAGCGTTTCATTCAAAATAGTCAACAGGGTCGCAAGAAGCGTGTGGAAAAACCAAGGTGCAAAATAACTGCCCATGAACTGAGAAAAGTCAAGCGTGCAGCTGCCAAGATGCCACTTGCCACCAGTTTGGCCATATTTCAGAGCTGCAACATCACTGGAGTGCCCAAAAGCACAAGGTGTGCAATACTCAGAGACATGGCCAAGGTAAGAAAGGCTGAAAGACGACCAACACTGAACAAGACACACAAGCTGAAACGTCAAGACTGGGCCAAGAAATATCTCAAGACTGATTTTTCTAAGGTTTTATGGACTGATGAAATGAGAGTGAGTTTTGATGGGCCAGGTGGATGGGCCCGTGGCTGGATTGGTAAAGGGCAGAGAGCTCCAGTCTGACTCAGATGCCAGCAAGGTGGAGGTGGAGTACTGGTTTGGGCTGGTATCATCAAAGATGAGCTTGTGGGGCCTTTTCGGGTTGAGGATGGAGTCAAGCTCAACTCCCAGTCCTACTGCCAGTTTCTGGAAGACACCTTCTTCAAGCAGTGGTACAGGAAGAAGTCTGCATCCTTCAAGAAAAACATGATTTTCATGCAGGACAATGCTCCATCACACGCGTCCAAGTACTCCACAGCGTGGCTGGCAAGAGAGGGTATAAAAGAAGAAAATCTAATGATATGGCCTCCTTGTTCACCTGATCTGAACCCCATTGAGAACCTGTGGTCCATCATCAAATGTGAGATTTACAAGGAGGGAAAACAATACACCTCTCTGAACAGTGTCTGGGAGGCTGTGGTTGCTGCTGCACGCAATGTTGATGGTGAACAGATCAAAACACTGACAGAATCCATGGATGGCAGGCTTTATTGGTCACTGATTTGTTTTTGTTTTGTTTTTGAATGTCAGAAATGTATATTTGTGAATGTTGAGATGTTATATTGGTTTCACTGGTAAAAATAAATAATTGAAATGGGTATATATTTGTTTTTCTCCAACATAGGTGTGTCCGGTCCACGGCGTCATCCTTACTTGTGGGATATTCTCTTCCCCAACAGGAAATGGCAAAGAGCCCAGCAAAGCTGGTCACATGATCCCTCCTAGGCTCCGCCTACCCCAGTCATTCTCTTTGCCGTTGTACAGGCAACATCTCCACGGAGATGGCTTAGAGTTTTTTAGTGTTTAACTGTAGTTTTTATTATTCAATCAAGAGTTTGTTATTTTAAAATAGTGCTGGTATGTACTATTTACTCAGAAACCGAAAAGAGATGAAGATTTCTGTTTGTATGAGGAAAATGATTTTAGCACCGTAACTAAAATCCATGGCTGTTCCACACAGGACTGTTGAGTGCAATTAACTTCAGTTGGGGGAACAGTGTGCAGTCTCTTACTGCTTGAGGTATGACACATTCTAACAAGACGATGTAATGCTGGAAGCTGTCATTTTCCCTATGGGATCCGGTAAGCCATGTTTATTAAGATAGTAAATAAGGGCTTCACAAGGGCTTATTAAGACTGTAGACTTTTTCTGGGCTAAATCGATTCATTATTAACACATATTTAGCCTTGAGGAATCATTTATTCTGGGTATTTTGATATGATTATATCGGCAGGCACTGTTTTTGACACCTTATTCTTTAGGGGCTTTCCCTAATCATAGTCAGAGCCTCATTTTCGCGCCGGTATGGCGCACTTGTTTTTGAGGACAGCATGGCATGCAGCTGCATGTGTGTGGAGCTCTGATACATAGAAAAGTCTTTCTGAAGGCATCATTTGGTATCGTATTCCCCTTTGGGCTTGGTTGGGTCTCAGCAAAGCAGATTCCAGGGACTGTAAAGGGGTTAAATATAAAAACGGCTCCGGTTCCGTTATTTTAAGGGTTAAAGCTTCCAAATTTGGTGTGCAATACTTTTTAGGCTTTAAGACACTGTGGTGAAATTTTGGTGAATTTTGAACAATTCCTTCATACTTTTTCGCAATTGCAGTAATAAAGTGTGTTTAGTTTAAAATTTAAAGTGACAGTAACGGTTTTATTTTAAAACGTTTTTTGTGCTTTGTTATCAAGTTTATGCCTGTTTAACATGTCTTACCAGATAGATTGTGTTCTGACTGTGGGGAAACCAAGGTTCCTTCTCATTTAACTATATGTATTTTATCATAAAAAAAATTTAGTAAAAATGATGCCCAAGATGATTCCTCAAGTGAGGGGAGTAAGCATGGTACTGCATCATCCCCTCCTTCGTCTACACCAGTCTTGCCCATACAGGAGGCCCCTAGTACATCTAGTGCGCCAATACTCCTTACTATGCAACATTTAACGGCTGTAATGGATAATTCTATCAAAAACATTTTAGCCAATATGCCCACTTATCAGTGAAAGCGCGACTGCTCTGTTTTAGAAAATTCTGTAGAGCATGAGAACGCTGATGATATGGTTTCTGAAGGGCCCCTACACCAGTCTGAGGGGGCCAGGGAGGTTTTGTCTGAGGGAGAAATTTCAGATTCAGGAAACATTTCTCAACAAGCTGAACCTGATGTGATTACTTTTAAATTTAAGTTGGAACATCTCCGCGCTCTGCTTAAGGAGGTGTTATCCAATTTGGATGATTGTGATTATCTGGTCATTCCAGAACCACTATGTAAAATGGAAAAGTTCTTAGAGGGGGCCCCCCGAAGCTTTTCCTATATCCAAGCGGGTGGCGTACATTGTTAGTAAAGAATGGGACAGGCCCGGTATACCTTTAGTACCTCCCCCCATATTTATAAAATTGTTTTCCTATAGTCGACCCCAGAAAGGACTGATGGCAGACAGTCCCCAAGGTCGAGGGGGCGGTTTCTACTCTACACAAGCGCGCCACTATACCCATAGAAGATAGTTGTGCTTTCCAAGATCCTATGGATAAAAAATTAGAAGGTCTGCTAAAGATGTTTGTTCAGCAAGGTTCCCTTCTACAACCAATTGCATGCATTGTCCCTGTCACTGCAGCCGCGTGTTTCTAGTTTGATGAGCTAGGAAAGGCGATTATTAGTAATTCTTCTTCTTATGAGGAGATTATGGACAGAATTCGTGCTCTTAAATTGGCTAATTCTTTCACCCTAGACGCCACCTTGCAATTGGCTAGGTTAGCGGCGAAAAAATTCTGGGTTTGCTATTGTGGCGCAGAGCGCTTTGGTTAAAATCTTGGGCAGCGGATGCGTCTTCCAAGAACAAATTGCTTGACATTCCTTTCAAGGGGAAAACACTCTTTGGCCCTGACTTGAAAGAGATTATCTCTGATATCACTGGGGGCAAGGGCCACGCCCTTCCTCAGGATAGGTCTTTTCAAGACCAAAAATAAACCTAAGTTTCGTCCCTTTCACAGAAACGGATCAGCCCCAAGGGCTACGTCCTCTAAGCAGGAAGGTAATACTTCTCAAGCCAATCCAGCCTGGAGACCTATGCAAGGCTGGAACAAAGGAAAGCAGGCCAGGAAACCTGCCACTGCTACCAAGACAGCATGAAATGCGGGCCCCCGATCCGGGACCGGATCTGGTGGGGGGCAGACTCTCTCTCTTCGCTCAGGCTGGGGCAAGAGATGTTCTGGATCCTTGGGCGCTAGAAATAGTCTCCCAAGGTTATTCTCTGGAGTTCAAGGGGCTTCCTCCAAGGGGGAGGTTCCACAGGTCTCAGTTGTCTTCAGACCACATAAGAAGACAGGCATTCTTACATTGGGTAGAAGACCTGCTAAAAATGGGAGTGATTCATCCTGTTCCATTAGGAGAACTAGGGATGGGGTTCTACTCCAATCTGTTCATAGTTCCCAAAAAAGAGGGAACGTTCAGACCAATCTTAGATCTCAAGATCTTGAACAAGTTTCTCAAGGTTCCATCGTTCAAGATGGAAACCATTCGAACACTTCTTCCTTCCATCCAGGAAGGTCAATTCATGACCAAGGTGGATTTCAAGGATGCGTATCTACATATTCCTATCCACAAGGAACATCATCGGTTCCTAAGGTTTGAATTCCTGGACAAGCATTTCCAGTTCGTGGCGTTTTCTTTCGGATTAGCCACTGCTCCTAGGATTTTCTCATAGGTACTAGGGTCCCTTCTGGCGGTGCTAAGACCAAGGGGCATTGCTGTAGTACCTTACTTGGACGACATTCTGATTCGAGCGTCGTCCCTTCCTCAAGTAAAGGCTCACACGGACATTGTCCTGGCCTTTCTCAGATCTCACGGATGGAAAGTGAACGTGGAAAAGAGTTCTCTATCTCAGTCAACGAGGGTTCCCTTCTTGGGAACTATAATAGACTCCTTAGAAATGAGGATTTTTCTGACAGAAGCCAGAAAAACAAAACTTCTAGACTCTTGTCGGATACTTCATTCCGTTCCTCTTCCTTCCATAGCGCAGTGCATGGAAGTGATAGGTTTGATGGTAGCGGCAATGGACATAGTTCCTTTTGTGCGCATTCATCTAAGACCATTACAACTGTTCATGCTCAGTCAGTGGAATGGGGACTATTCAGACTTGTCTCCGAAGATACAAGTAAATCAGAGGACCAGAGACTCATTCCGTTGGTGGCTGTCCCTGGACAACCTGTCACAAGGGATGACCTTCCGCAGACCAGAGTGGGTCATTGTCACGACCGACGCCAGTCTGATGGGCTGGGGCGCGGTCTGGGGATCCCTGAAAGCTCAGGGTCTTTGGTCTCGGGTAGAATCTCTTCTACCGATAAATATTCTGGAGCTGAGAGCGATATTCAATGCTCTCAAAGCTTGGCCTCAGCTAGCGAGGGCCAAGTTCATACATCAACCATCAGGGGGGAACAAGGAGTTCCCTAGCGATGGAAGAAGTGACCAAAATCATTCTATGGGCGGAGTCTCACTCCTGCCACCTGTCTGCTATCCACATCCCAGGAGTGGAAAATTGGGAAGCGGATTTTCTGAGTCGTCAGACATTGCATCCGGGGGAGTGGGAACTCCATCCGGAAATCTTTGCCCAAGTCACTCAACCGTGGGGCATTCCAGACATGGATCTGATGGCCTCTCGTCAGAACTTCAGAGTTCCTTACTACGGGTACAGATCCAGGGATCCCAAGGCGGCTCTAGTGGATGCACTAGTAGCACCTTGGACCTTCAAACTAGCTTATGTGTTCCCGCCGTTTCCTCTCATCCCCAGGCTGGTAGCCAGGATCAATCAGGAGAGGGCGTCGGTGATTTTGATAGCTCCTGCGTGGCCACGCAGGACTTGGTATGCAGATCTGGTGAATATGTCATCGGCTCCACCATGGAAGCTACCTTTGAGACGAGACCTTCTTGTTCTAGGTCCGTTCGACCCACTCCAGCTAACTGCTTGGAGATTGAACGCTTGATCTTATCAAAGCGAGGGTTCTCAGATTCTGTTATTAATACTCTTGTTCAGGCCTGAAAGCCTGTAACCAGAAAAATTACCACATAATTTGGTATATCTGTTGGTGTGAATCTGCAGGATTCCCTTGGGACAAGGTTAAGATTCCTAAGAGTCTATCCTTCCTTCGAGAAGGATTGGAAAAAGGATTATCTGCAAGTTCCTTGATGGGACAGATTTCTGCCTTGTCTGTGTTACTTCACAAAAAGCTGGCAGCTGTGCCAGATGTTCTAGCCTTTGTTCAGGCTCTGGTTAGAATCAAGCCTGTTTACAAAATTTTGACTCCTCCTTGGAGTCTCAACCTAGTTCTTTCAGTTCTTCAGGGGGTTCCGTTTGAACCCTTACATTCCGTTGATATTAAGTTATTATCTTGGAAAGTTTTGTTTTTGGTTGCAATTTCTTCTGCTAGAAGAGTTTCAGAATTATCTGCTCTGCAGTGTTCTTCTCCTTATCTGGTGTTCCATGCAGATAAGGTGGTTTTGCGTACTAAACCTGGTTTTCTTCCAAAAGTTGTTTCTAACAAAAACATTAACCAGGAGATAGTTGTGCCTTCTTTGTGTCCTAATCCAGTTTCAAAGAAGGAACGTTTGTTGCACAACTTGGATGTAGTTCGTGCTCTCAAATTTTACTTAGCAGCTACTAAGGATTTCAGACAAACTTTGTCTTTGTTTGTTGTTTATTCTGGTAAACGGAGAGGTCAAAAAGCAACTTCTTCCTCTCTCTCCTTCTGGATTAAAAGCATTATCCGATTGGCTTATGAGACTGCCGGACGGCAGCCTCCTGAAAGAATCACAGCTCACTCCACTAGGGCTGTGGCTTCCACATGGGCCTTCAAGAACGAGGCTTCTGTTGATCAGATATGTAAGGCAGCGACTTGGTCTTCACTGCACACTTTTTCTAAATTTTACAAATTTGATACTTTTGCTTCTTCTGAGGCTATTTTTGGGAGAAAGGTTTTGCAAGCCGTGGTGCCTTCCATTTAGGTGACCTGATTTGCTCCCTCCCTTCATCCGTGTCCTAAAGCTTTGGTATTGGTTCCCACAAGTAAGGATGACGCCGTGGACCGGACACACCTATGTTGGAGAAAACAGAATTTATGTTTACCTGATAAATTACTTTCTCCAACGGTGTGTCCGGTCCACGGCCCGCCCTGGTTTTTTTAATCAGGTCTGATAATTTATTTTCTTTAACTACAGTCACCACGGTAACATATGGTTTCTCCTATGCAAATATTCCTCCTTAACGTCGGTCGAATGACTGGGGTAGGCGGAGCCTAGGAGGGATCATGTGACCAGCTTTGCTGGGCTCTTTGCCATTTCCTGTTGGGGAAGAGAATATCCCACAAGTAAGGATGACGCCGTGGACCGGACACACCGTTGGAGAAAGTAATTTATCAGGTAAACATAAATTCTGTTTTTGTTTAGTTGCCTAATAATTATGCACAGTAATAGTCACCTGCACACACAGATATCCCCCTAAAATAGCTATAACTAAAAACTACTTCCAAAACTATTCAGCTTTGATATTAATGAGTTTTTTGGGTTCATTGAGAACATGGTGGTTGTTCAATAATAAAATTAATCCTCAAAAATACAACTTGCCTAATTATTCTGCACTCCATACACATATATATATATATATATATATATATGTATATATATGTATATATATGTGTGTATATATATATATGTATGTGTATATATGTGTGTATATGTATGTGTATATGTATATATATATGTGTATATATATGTATTATAGCAGCAATCAGATTTAAAAAGCAGAAACTGCTTCTTTATCCTCTTCACTATGTCAGGTGCTCAGGTAAATTGCCTGACACTCGCTTGTTCAGGGTGACTGACATGCAATGGTTGCATGAGAACAGGGGTCAGCATTGCAAGAGCTTGTGCAAAATGGCAAGATACTGCATCACAAATGGTGATTGCAGGACGACAGGTTATCTACTTGAGAATGTCAGTCTGCAATCTTGATACAGTTTTCTGTTTGTCCAGTTAAACACAAGTTTTATAGTGAAGTCTTAACTGTTTTTGTGTTTATTTTTTTATATATATATTTTTTTAATTTAAATCTAGGTACCATGTTTCTTGACACCGGGACTGACTGAGAGTTACACTCAAAACTCAGAGATAGGCTGTTAAAAGAAATTAACCTGTCTCTGAAGTGACTAAAGGGGAATAATGGTGATTTTGCGCCGGGCCCGGCCGCCTGCTTCCGCCCTGACCAGCAATGAATCTTGACTCGCTCTCGCTGGCTTTGTCTCAAATCAGCTACCTTGTAGACAATTTAACGAAGAAAAACTACCGAGCCAGCCAGCTAGAAATACAACACGTAAGTGACTATCTCTTTACCAAAATCTGAGCATGTTTTGGTACGGTTCTTGGACATCATGGCTTGTGAATATCTGGAATAAATGTTACTAATGTTTAATAATTGCACACTACAGTACAGGGTTTTTTTGTTTTTGGGTTTGCAGATTTGTGTGTTACACCTTAACACTAAGAAACCACGCCAAATGCTGCCCACCGCCACTTTCTGAAATATATGGCTGTATTCTCTTTTGAATACAATATTGACTTATAATAGGCATGTGCATAAATTCTGCATTTGTTTTAAGGTTTGCTGAATGTCTGCACATGTCTTATCAATCATGATGTATTAAATTGAGAGTACATCCTTGTATTTTACATGGGCATTGCTTTTTTACAACTTTGCACATTTGTTTTTGGTGTGACTTGTTTTAAAATGCTGAACATCTTAACCAGTTGAGTTGAATCACAAAATGCATCAAAATATGCAATAAATGAGAAGACTCGCATTATATTTAAAAACCATATATATGTTACAGGCAAAGTGGGAAGCTCAGGCATTGTATAGAATGCTTTAGGTATTTTATGGAATGCCTAGCATCATGTTTTGGCAATATTTTTGAAATGAGGTGATTTTCATTTTAACCTTTATAATACTTTACCTAGGGATTTTATAGAATGCCTATTCCCCCCCCCCCCTTTTTTTTTTATTTTTTATTTATTTTTATTTTTTTGCAAAAAAAAAATAGTGGACATTTTAGGAACAAATTTTAAACCAAAACTCATTTTAAAATAGAACAGTAAAGTTAGATGAGAGAATTTGATGTACTAACTGGTATCTGAACTCAAAGTAAAATCTTCTGGTAAACATTGCATGATTTGAGACTTCTAAAGAATAACTCTTCTCAAGATGAGGGCAGGATGGTGTGTGTGTATTGTTGTGTTCTTTTTTTGAAAGTCTTAAGTGTTTTCACCTAAAAGTTAACCACTAATTGTCATTTATTTTTGCGATCAAGGGGCATTGGTTTAAAATGTGAACGAAAACCTAGTCTGTAACCCTGAGATCCTAAATCCAGTAACCAGTGGTCCTCAGACTCTGACCAGGCCTTATGGGAAAAAAGACTGAATCTGCCCCTTACCAGCAACAAGTATTGTTCAGGGGCTGCAACTTCATTCTGACTTCGATTTGGAAGTTGACTTCTGCTTAGTTTTCCATGTTGACTTTGGGCAGAGGAAGATCTCTGGGTTAGGAACAATCTTTTTGGTCTGCCATTAGGCTTCGATTTCTTATCCTGAGGGGAGAGTCTTTTACCACATATAACCATGGTAATGAAGGCATCTAAACCTGAAAGTGATTGTAATATGTAAAGGAACAGTCGACTACAATTTTTTTTTTTGTTTTTTTTTTTTTTTTTGTTTAAAAAGATAGCTAATCCCTTTTATTACCCATTCCCTAGTTTTTTGCACAGCCAACATGGTTATATTATACTTTTAACCTCTGATTACCTTGTATCCAAGCCTCTTCTGACAGCCCCCTGATCACATGACTTTATCTATTGACTTGCATTTAAGCCAATTAGTGTTGTGCACAATCCACGGGCGTGAGAACAATGTTATCAATATTGCCCACATGAATTAGCAGTCTCCTGTTGGGATAAGAGGCTGTCTGTAGTGGCTTAGAAACAGTCAGAAATTTAGAGGTTTTAAAGTATATTAACATAACAATGTTGGTTGTACTAATCTGGGAAATGGGTAGTAAAGACGTTATATAATTAAAAAAAAAAAAAAAAAAAGTTTAGTCTGTCCTTTTTAATGAATTAAAGGCCAGTATCTAAAAATCTTAAACATGGTCACTTTAAACTTTACAAAAACTGTTTTTTAATACTTACCATTTTGTTAGGGTGTACATACCGCCGATCCTCCTCCTGTATTGAGCATATTGATGACACGAGCTGGATGCCAAAGGGGGCACGCAACGATTGGAGGAAGCCGGGTTCGTCATCGATATGCTAAATACAAAAGGAGAAGCAGGCAGAGGATCAGCGGTGTGTTTACTGTTAAGAAATGGTTTAGAAAAAAGTTTAAAGTGCCCATGGTTAAGATTATTTTTAGATCATTAAACAACCGCTTGAACTAAGCAAAGCCTTTCTGTGGAAAGAAAGTTAAATCTACTCTTTAGAAACCATGTCAGCAAACCAGGACTTCAGCCATAAAGGCCTTCTTGTGAGAGCAGTCAAGGCTATATTCTTTGCATTGAGTTGGACAATTTAAACCACTGCATCACAAATGAAGGAGTTAGCAAGTCTGATACCTTAGAGCCGGGGTATCAAGCTCCATTGTATCTGGGGGCCACTGGCCAAGTTTCATTCTCCAATTGGAGCCACTTGAACAGAGTGAGTACTCTGGATATATCAGCAATTGGAAGTGACATTTTACCCAAGAAGTAGTGTATGATTGGAGTTGTAGCCCACAATGAACATACAGTTGTCTATCTTGTGAGTGCCAAGTGAAGTGATCGTTCTGGAACTGTGTAAAATGTGACATTTATCCAACTAGTGCATGGTGCTTGTCTACAATGGACAATGCATGCTTGTCTTTATATTTAGTGAGTGCCTGTATAGAACATAAACTTGTTACACCTCTTAGAGCCCTAAAAATGTTTTTTTAATGCAGCTCAAATTAATAATTTATTAAACAGGGCAGGGCTAGATTAAACTATCTTTAGGGCCGCATATGGCCCTGGGGCTGGTACTTTGAAACCACTACCTTACACGGTCTTGAATATCCTCCAATATAGCCTCATTAGAAACTAAATCTGATTAATAATCACACCAAAAAGATGCAGCCCCAGTAACAAGCGATTCCAACCACTGGTTGGAACAAGTTTGGTCCTTGAAAGAAAGATTTTTAAGATAGCCTTCCTGTCCATGGGATCTCTGAAAGAAGTGCTTTCCTCCAAAAAAAATGGTGGTTCTTTGAGCTAACATGGAGAGAGCACAGTCAACCTTTGACATGAACTCCCAAAGTTCTGGATTGGAAGCAGGAATCTGGAACATTTTCTTAAACTTTAGAAACGACATAAAAAGAACCAGTTTTTTTCCATTCCTTGAAAATGATCTGAAAAACCGCCTCCAGAACAGGAAAGACTTCCATGGGCTTAGCATTTGGTTTAAAAATTTTTGTCCAGTTGTTTAACAGACTTAGCCTCTCCAGGCTTACTACATTTTTTCCCTCCCATCTTTGACTATATACTTTACCTATGTTTGGTCCCAGCTAAGTTATATCTCCCATGTGTATTAAAAGTATTTCTCTTGCAAGATGTATCGAATCCACGGATTCATCCAATACTTGTGGGATATTCTCCTTCCCAACAGGAAGTGGCAAAGAGAGCAACCACAGCAGAGCTGTCTATATAGCTCCTCCCCTAACCCCACCCCCCAGTCATTCTCTTTGCCGGCTCTAAGCAATAGGAAGGGTAAAGTGATTGTGGTGACAAAATGTTAGTTTTTATTTTCTTCATGCAAGTGTTTATTTTAAATGGTACCGGTGTGTACTATTTACTCTCAAGCAGAAAAGAGATGAAGATTTCTGCCTGGAGGATGATGATCTTAGCATTTGTAACTAAGATCCACTGCTGTTCCCACAGAGGCTGAGGAGTACAGGAAACTTCAGTTAAGGAACGGTTTGCTTGCTATGCTGCACTGAGGTATGTTCAGTCATTTTTTTTTTTTCTAGAAAAACTGATATTTCAAGAATAGGCTGACGGTATCCCCATGAGGTGAAGGGTAAGCTGTAATCAGAGACTTATTGTAGTATTACAAGCTTGCATAAGGGCTAAGTTACTTTCTGGTTGACACTTATATAATAAAGCAAACGTTTTTATTGAGAAATATGGTAAAATGTTTTTGGGACTTTTATTTAGAGGGTTCGTTTGGCTTATTTTGAGGTTTTACATCCCACATGGCTGTTTGAAACACATGAGGTGTTACTTTAAGGCCCCACAGACATCGAGTAAGAGGTGGGTGGGGCCTAATTTTACGCCTTAGATGCACAGTTTTTCATTACTGGACAGCAACCTGCAACACAGGAGGGGTCCTGACTCGATTTTGGGGCCAAAACGAAGCCTTGTTCCCTCAGATTCAACCCCTAAGGGCAGGTAGGCGCCACAGCAGAGCTGTGGCAAGGTGCTAACTGTATTTTCTGTTTTTTCACACTTGTCAATCCGTTTTCGTTATTAAAGGGTTAATTTCTTCTTTCTCTTAAGTGTATCCAGTCCACGGATCATCCATTACTTATGGAATATATTCTTCTTCCCAACAGGAAGTTGCAAGAGTCCACCCACAGCAAAGCTGCTATATAGCTCCTCCCCTAACTGCCATATTCAGTCATTCTCTTGCAAGCCTCAACATAGGTCGTGAGAGTCTGTGGTGATTTATACTTGGTTTATTCTTCAATCAAAAGTTTATTTTTAAATTGCACCGGAGTGTGCTGTTTTTCTCAGGCAGTATTTGGAAGAAGAATCTGCCTGCGTTTTTCTATGATCTTAGCAGAGGTAACTGAGATCCATTTGCTGTTCTCACACATTCTGACGAGTGAGGTACTTCAGAGGGGGAATGGCGTGCAGGTTTTCCTGCAGATAAGGTATGTGCAGTAAAATATTTTTCTAGGAATGGAATTGACTAAGAAAATACTGCTGATACCGAAGTAATGTAAGTAAAGCCTTAAATGCAGCGATAGCGACTGGTATCAGGCTTATTAATAGAGATACATACTCTTGTAAAAATGTGTTTTAAAACGTTTGCTGGCATGTTTAATCGTTTTTAACATATGTTTGGTGATAAAACTTATTTGGGCCTAAGTTTTTTCCACATGGCTGGCTTAAATTTTGCATAGAAACAGTTAACTGAAGCTTCCCACTGTTGTTATGAGTGGGAGGGGCCTAATTTAGCGCTTTTTTGCGCAGTTAAAATTACAAAATGAATTATCCAGATTCCCTCAGCAGTCCCATGAATACTACAGGACATTTCTAAAGGGCTAAAAAGACTTCCAAAATCGTTTATAGGGAAGGTAATCCACAGCTCTGCTGTGGCAGTTTTGTTGTCTGTTTTTAAAAACGTCTGTCGTTTTTTTGATCTGTTTTTTACATTAATGGGTTAATCATCCATTTGCAAGTGGGTGCAATGCTCTGTTACCTTATTACATGTACTGTAAAAATTTCGTTTGTTTTACTGCCTTTTTTCACTGTTTTTCAAATATTGACAATTTGTTTCTCTTAAAGGCACAGTAACATTTTATATATTTGCTTGTTAACTTGATTTAAAGTGTTTTCCAAGCTTATTAGTCTGTTCTAACATGTCTGACATAGAGGAAGCTCTGTGTTCATTATGTTTTAAAGCCATGGTGGAACCCCATCTTAGAATGTGTACCAGATGTACTGATTTCATGTTAAACAATAAAGATCATTTGTTGTCTTTAAAAACATTATCACCAGAGGATTCTGTCGTGGGGGTAGTTATGCCGACTAACTCTCCCCACGTGTCAGACCTTTTGACTCCCGCTTTAGGGACTCACGCTCAAATGGCGCCAAGTACATCAAGGGCACCCATAGCGTTTATTTTACCAGGGGATTCTGTCGAGGGGAAAGTTATGCCGACTAACTCTCCCCACGTGTCAGACCCTTCGACTCCCGCTTCAGGGACTCACGCTCAAATGGCGCCAAGTACATCAAGGGCGTCCATAGCGTTTATTTTACAAGACATGGCAAAAGTGGTGAATAATACTCTGGCAGCACTATTTGTCAGACTACCTGAAATAAAAGGAAAGCAGATAGCTCTGGGGGTAGATACAGAGCATACAGACGCTTTAAGAACCATGTATGATACTACCTCACAATATGCTTAGTCTGTGGGTGATTTTTTTGACTCAGGGAAGATGATTTAACCTGATTCTGATATTTCTACTTTTAAAATTTATGCTTGAGAACCTCCACTTGTTGCTCAGGGAGGCTTTGGCTGCTCTGAATGAATGTGTACAATCGCAGGGCCAGAGAAATTGTGTAGACTGGATAAATAATATGCAGTGCCGGTGTGTACTGATGTTTTTCCAATACCTAAAGAGGTTTACTAAATTTTTTTTTTTTTAATAAGGAATGGGATAGACCAGGTGTGCCTTTCTCTTCCCCTCCTATTTTTTAGAAGAATGTTTTCTAATAGTTACGACCACACAGGACTTCTGGCAGACAGTTCCTAAGGTGGAGAGAAGAGTTTCTACTCTAGCTAAGCGTACCACTACCTCTGGCGAGGACAGTTGTGCTTTTTAGATCCAATGGATAAAAAATGTTTATTCAACAGGGTTTTATCCTGCAGCCCCTTGCATACATTGCTTCTGTCACTGCTGCTGCGGCGTTCTGGGTTGAGTCTCTGAGGCTTTACAGTTAGCGACTCCATTGGATGAATATATTTGACAAGCTTATGCTAGCCAATTCCTTTGTTTTCTGATGCCTTTGTTCATTTGACTAGACTAACGGCTAAGAATTCTGTTTTTTACTATACTGGCGCGCAGAGCGCTATGGCTTATATCATGGTCAGCTGTCGTGACTTTAATAAATAAGCTACTTAACTTCCCTTCAAGGGGCAGACCCTATTCGGGCCTGGTTTGAAGGAGATTATTGCTTATATCACTGGAGGAAAAGGTCATGCCCTTCCTCAGGATAGGAATCAAGGGCCAAAAAAGGTCTAATTTTCGTGCCTTTTAAAACTTCAGGGCAGGTGTGGCATCCACTTCCTCTAAGGCAAAACAAGAGGGAATTTTTGCTCAGTCCAAGGCGGTCTGGAGACAATTGGACCTGGAACAAAGATAAGCAGGCCAAGGAGCCTGCTGCTGCCTCTAAGGCAGCATGAAGGAACGGACCCCTATCCGGTAACGGCTCCTATAGGGGGCAGACTTTCATTCTTCGCCAGGGTGTGGGCAAGAGATGCCCAGGATCCCTAGGCATTGGAATTTATATCCCAGAGATATCTTCTGGATTTCAGATTCCCCCCCCCCCCCCAAAAAAAAGGGGAGATTTCGCCTTTCACAATTATCTGCAAACCAGGTAAAGGAGGCATTCTTACATTGTGTACGAGATCCATCCAGTTCCAAGAGAGGAACAGGGACAGAGTTTTTACTCAAATCTGTTTGTGGTTCCCAAGGTGAGGGAACCTTCAGACCTATTTTGGATCTAAAAGATCTTAAACAAATTCCTCAGAATTCCGTCATTTAAGATGGAAACTATTCGTACCATCTTAACTATGATCCAGGAGAGTCAATAGAGGACTACAATGGATTTGAAGGATGCTTATCCTCACATTGTGATGCATAAAGATCACCTTCGTTTTTCAGGTTTGCCTTTCTAGACAGGCATTACCAGTTTGTAGCTCTTTCCTTTGGGATATCTACAGCCCCAAGAATCTTTATGGAGGTTCTGGGGTCGCTTTGGAGGTCCTTAGGCCGCGGGGCATAGAAGTGGCCCCTTATTTAGACGACATCCTGATACAGGCGTCAAACATCCAAATTGCCAAGTCTCATACGGACGTAGTACTGGCATTTCTGAGATCACATGGGTGGAAAGTGAACAAGGAAAGAGTTCTCTATCCCCAATCTCAAGGGTTTCCCTCTTAGGGACTCTGATAGATTCTGTAGAAATGAAAATTTACCTGACTGAGTCCAGGTTGTCAAAGTTTCTAAATTTCTGCCGTGTTTTTCATTCCATCCGCGCCCTTCGGTGGCTCAGTACATGAATGAAATCGGCTTAATAGGTAGCGGCAAGGGACATAGTACCGTTTGCACGTCTACATTTCAGACCGCTGCAACTATGCATGCTCAGTCAGAGGAACGGGGATTACACAGATTTGTCCCCCTGTTGAACCTGGACCAAGAGACCAGAGATTCTCTTCTCTGGTGACTATGTCGGGTCCATCTGTCCAAGGGTATGACCTTCCGCAGGTCAGATGGGACAATTGTTACAATGGATGCCAGCCTTTTAGGTTGGGATGCAGTCTGGAACTCCCTGAAGGCTCAGGGATAGTGGATTTAGGAGGAGACCCTCCTAATAAATATTCTGGGAGTGATATTCCATGCTCTTCAGACTTGGCCTCAGTTAGCAACTCTGAGGTACATCATATTCAGTCGGACAATATACACGACTGTGGTTTACATCAGCCACCAAGGGGGAACAGAAGTTCCCTAGCGATGTTAGAAGTCTTACAATAATTCACTGGACAGAGACTCACTCTTGTCTATCAGCTATCCATATCCCAGGTGTTGAGAACTGGGAGGTGGATTTTCTAAGTCGTCAGACTTTTCTTCCGGGGGAGTGGGATTTCCTTCGGAGGTCAAGACCAAGCAGGAGAGGGCTTTGGTGTTTTTGACAGCGCCTGCGTAGCCACGCAGGACCTGGTATGCAGATCTGGTGGACATGTCATCCTTTCCATCACGGTCTCTGCTTCTGAGACAGGTCCCTCTACCTCAGGGTCCTTTCAACCATCTAAATAGAATCAATCTGAGATGGACTGCCTGGAGTCTGAACGCTTGATGTTATCAAAGCATGGCTTCTCCGAGTCAGTCATTGATACCTTAATACAGACATGAAAGCCTGTCTCTAGGAAAATTGAACATAGATATGGTGTAAATATCTGATTGTTATGAATCCAAGGGTTACTCATGGAGTAAAGCCTGGATTCCCAGGATATTATCTTTTCTCCAAGATGTTTTTGAGAAAAGGGTTGTCGGCTAATTCCTTAAAAGGGACAGATTTTTACTCTGTCTATTTTTTTTTGCACCAGCGTCTGGCAGGTATTCTAGACGTTCAGGCATTTGGTCAGGCTTTGGTTAGATCCAAGCCTGTGTTTAAAACTGTTGCTCCACCATGGAGCTTAAACCTGGTTCTTAATGCTCTTCAAGAAGTTCCGTTTGAACCTTTTTTGTTCCATAGATATCAATCTTTATCTTGGAAAGTTCCTTTTGGGTAGCTATTTCCTCGACTCGTAGAGTCTCCAAGTTATCTGTGTTACAATGTGATTCTCCTTATCTGGTCCTTCGTACGGATAAGGTAGTCCTGCGTACCAACCTGGGTTTTTTCCTAAGGTGGTATCTAACAAGAACATCACTCAAGAGATAGTTGTTCCATGCTTGTATCCTAATCCTTCCTCAAAGAAGGAACGTCTATTACACAATATTGGATGTGGTTTGTGCTTTAAAGTTTTACTTACAAGCTACTACAGTTTTCATCAAACGTTCATCTTGTTTGTTGTCTATTCTGGACAGAGGAGAGGTCAAAAGACTTCAGCAGCCTCTCTGTCTTTTTGGTTAAAAAGCATAATTCATTTAGCTTATGAGACTGCTGGACAGCAGCCTCCTGAAGGGATTGCAGCTCATTCTACTAGAGCTGTGGTTTTCACTTGGGCCTTTTTTAAATGTTGCTTCTGTTGAACAGATTTACAAGACGGAGTCTTGGTCTGCGCTTCATACTTTTTCAAATTTAACAAATTTGATACCTTGCTTCTTCGGAGGCTATTTTTGGGAGAAAGGGTTTTTTACAGGCAGTGGTAACTTCCGTTTAAGTACCTGCCTTGTCCCTCCCATCATCCGTGTACTTTAGCTTTGGTATTGGTATTCCATAAGTAATGGATGATCCGTGGACTGGATACACTTAACAAGAGAACCTAATTTATGCTTACCTGATAAATTTATTTCTCTTGTAGTGTATCCAGTCCACGGCCCGCCCTGTCACTTTAAGGCAGGTAATTTTTTCATTTGAACTACAGTCACCACTGCACCCTATGGTTTCTCCTTTCTCTGCATGTTTTCGGTCGAATGACTGAATATGGCAGTTAGGGGAGGAGCTATATAGCAGCTTTGCTATGGGTGGACTTCTGCAACTTCCTGTTGGGAAGGAGAATATATTCCATAAGTAATGGATGATCCGTGGACTGGATACACTACAAGAGAAATAAATTTATCAGGTAAGCATAAATTATGTTTTTACTAGTGGGGCAACCTTACTAAGGCTTACTACATATACTGTAAAAAATTCGAAAAGTTTGCAGTTTTGCAGAACATGTACATCTTCTTTATATTTTTTTTATTTTTTTTCTCTTAAAGGCACAGTACCGTTGTTTGAAATTGTTTTTTTTACATTGAATAAAGTGTTTTCCAAGCTTGCTTCTCATTACTAGCCTGTTAAACATGTCTGACATCAAGGAAACTCCTTGTTCAATATGTTTAGAAGCCATTGTGGAACCCCCTCTTAGAATGTGTCCCACTTGTACTGATATGTCTATAAATTTTAAAGAGCATATTGTAGCACTTAAAAATGTAGCGCTAGTGGATTCTCAGACAGAAAGAAATGAGGTTATGCCATCTAGTTCTCCCCAAGTGTCACAACCAGTAACGCCCGGACAAGTGACGCCAAGTACCTCTAGTGCGTCTACTTCATTTACCTTACAAGACATGGCAGCAGTTATGAATTCTACCCTCACAGAGGTTTTATCTAAACTGCCTGGGTTACAAGGGAAGCGTGAGAGCTCTGGGTTAAGAACAAATGCTGAGCTTTCTGACGCTTTAGTAGCCGTATCCGATATACCCTCACAATGTTCTGAATTAGGTGTACGGGATTTGCTGTCTGAGGGAGAGATTTCTGATTCAGGAAAGACGCTCCCTCAGACTCTGATATGACGGCCTTTAAATTTAAGCTAGAACACCTCCGCTTGTTGTTCAGGGAGGTATTAGCGACTCTGGATGATTGTGACCCTATTGTGGTTCCAGAGAAATTGTGTAAAATGGACAAATACTTCCTGTTTACACTGATGTTTTTCCGGTCCCCAAGAGGATTGCGGATATTGTTTCTAAGGAGTGGGATAGATCAGGTATTCCGTTCGCTCCCCCTCCTACTTTTAAGAAAATGTTTCCCAATCTGACACCATGCGGGACTCGTGGCAGACGGTCCTTAAGGTGGAGGGAGCTATTTCTACACTAGCTAAGCTTACAACTATACCTATTGAAGACAGTTGTGCTTTCAAAGATCCTATGGATAAAAAATTAGAGGGTCTCCTAAAGAAAATTTTTGTTCATCAAGGTTTTCTTCTCCAACCTATTGCGTGCATTGTTCCTGTAACTACTGCAGCTGCTTTTTGGTTCGAGGCTCTTCAGGGGGAGACCCCATTAGATGATATTCTGGATAGAATTAAGGCTCTTAAGCTGGCTAATTCTTTCATTACAGATGCCACTTTTCAACTGGCTAAATTAGCGGCAAATAATTCAGGTTTTGCCATTTTAGCGCGGAGAGAGTTATGGCTTAAGTCCTGGTCAGCTGATGTGTCATCAAAATGAAAGCTTTTGACCATCCCTTTCAAAGGAAAGACCCTATTTGGGCCTGAACTGAAGGAAATTATTTCAGACATCACTGGAGGGAAAGGCCATACCCTCCCTCAGGATAAAACAAATAAGATAAGGACCAAACAAAATCATTTTCTTTCTTTTTGAAACTTCAAGAGTGGTCCAGCTTCCCCTGCTGCAAAGCAAGAGCGGAATTTTGATCAATCCAAGTCAGACTGGAGACCTTGGAACAAGGGTAAACAGGCCAAGAAGCCTGCAGCTGCCTCCAAGACGGCATGAAGGGGTAGCCCCCGATCCGGGACCGGATCTAGTAGGGAGCAGACTCTCTCTTCGCTCAGGCTTGGGCAAGAGATGTTTACGATTCCTGGGCTTTAGAAATTGTTTCCCAGGTATATTTTCTGGACTTCAAAGATTCCCCCCCAAGGGGGAGATTTTGCATTTCTCAATTGTCTGCAAACCAAACAAAAAAGGCGTTCTTACGCTGTGTAGAAGACCTACATACCATGGGAGTGATTCACCCAGTTCCAAGAGCGGAACAGGGGCAAGGGTTTTACTCCAACCTGTTTGTGGTTCCCAAAAAAGAAGGAACTTTCAGACCAATCTTGGATCTCAAGATCCTAAACAAATTCCTCAGTCCCGTCTTTCAAGATGGAGACTATTCGGACTATTCTGCCACTGATCCGGGAGGGTCAATAGATGACCACTGGAGTTATAGGATGCGTATCTGCTCATCCCTATTCACAGAGATCATCACCAATTTCTCGGGTTCGCCTTTCTGGACAGACATTACCAGTTTGTGGCCCTTCCCTTCGGGTTGGCCACGGCTCCCAGAATTTTCACAAGTGTTAGGGTCCCTTCTGGCGGTTCTAAGACCGCGGGGCATAGCAGTGGCGCCTTATCTAGACGACATCTTAATTCAAGCGTCAACTTTCCAACTAGCCAAGTCTCACACGGACATCGTGTTGGCTTTTCTGAGATCTCATGGGTGGAAGGTGAACATAAAGAGTTCTTTCCCCCTCACAAGAGTTTCCTTCCTAGGAACTCTGATAGTCTCGGTAGAAATGAAAATATTTCTGACGGAGGTCAGGAAATTAAAACTCGTAACCACCTGCCGAGCTCTTCATTCCATTCCTCGTCCATCAGTGGATCAGTGTATGGCGGTAATCGGACTAATGGTAGCGGCAATGGACATAGTTCTGTTTGCTCGCCTACACCTCAGACCACTGCAACTATGCATGCTCGAACAGTGGAATGGGGATTATGAAGATTTCTCTCGTCAGATAGATCTGGATCAGGAGACCAGAGATTCTCTTCTCTGGTGGTTGTCACAGGTTCACCCGTCTTGGGGAATGTGTTTCGGCAGACCAGAGTGGGTCATGGTTACGACAGATGCCTGCCTACTGGGCTGGGGTGCAGTCTGGAACTCCCTGAAAGCACAGGGGTTATGGTCTCAGGAGGAGACTCTCCTCCCGATAAACATTCTAGAACTGAGAGTGATATTCAATGCGCTTCAGGCGTGGCCTCAACTGGCTGCGGCCAAATTAATCAGATTTCAGTCGGACAACATCACGACTGTAGCTTATCAATCATCAAGGGGGAACACTGAGTTCTCTAGCGATGATAGAGGTTTCCAAAATAATCCGATGGGCAGACTCTCTCTCTTGCTATCTTTCAGCAATCCATATCCCAGGGGTAGAGAACTGGGAGTCAGATTTTCTAAGTCAGACTTTTCATCTGGGGGAGTGGGAACTCCATCCGGAGGTATTTGCTCAACTGATTCAGCTATGGGGCACACCAGAATTGGATCTGATGGTGTCTCGTCAGAACGCCAAGCTTCCTTGTTATGGGTCCAGGTCAAGGGATCCCCAGGCAGTGCTGATAGATGCTCTAGCAGTGCCCTGGTCCTTCAACCTGGCCTATGTGTTGCCACCATTCCCTCTCCTTCCACGTCTTGATTGCCAGAATCAAGCAGGAGAGAGCTTCAGTGATTTTGATAGCACCTGCGTGGCCACGCAGGACTTGGTATGCAGACCTGGTGGACATGTCATCCATCCCATCATGGACTCTGCCGCTGAGGCAGGACCTTCTGATTCAAGCATCCAAACCTACTTTCTCTGCGTCTGACTGCTTGGAGATTGAACGCTTGATTTTAGCAAAGCGTGGTTTCTCTGAATCGGTCATGAATACCTTGATTCAGGCTCGAAAGCCTGCCACCAGAAAAATCTATCATAAGATATGGCGTAAATATCTTTACTGGTGTGATTCCAAGGGTTACTCATGGAGTAAGATCAGCATTCCTAGGCTATTATCCTTTCTCCAAGAAGGATTGGAGAAGGGATTATCAGCTAGTTCCTTAAAGGGACAAATATCTGCTTTGTCTAAACTTTTACACAAGCGTCTGGCGGATGTTCCATACGTTCAGGCGTTTTGTCAGGCTTTAGTTAGAATCAAGCCTGTGTTTAAACCTGTTGCTCCGCCATGGAGTTTAAATTTAGTTCTTAAAGTTCTTCAAGGGGTTCCGTTTGAACCTAAGCATTCCATAGATATTAAGCTTCTATCTTGGAAAGTTCTGTTTTTAGTAGCTATCTCTTCGGCTCGAAGAGTTTCTGAATTATCTGCTTTATAGTGTGACTCACCTTATCTTGTTTTCCATGCTGATAAGGTGGTTTTGCGTACCAAACCTGGATTTCTTCCTAAGGTTGTTTCTAATAGGAATATCAATCAGGAAATTGTTGTTCCTTCTCTGTGTCCTAATCCTTCCAAGAAGGAACGGCTGTTGCACAACCTAGATGTGGTTCGTGCTTTAAAGTTCTACTTACAAGCAACTAAAGATTTACGTCAAACATCTTCATTGTTTGTTGTCTATTCTGGAAAGCGGAGAGGTCAAAAGGCTACGGCAACCTCTTGCTTTTTGGCTGAGAAGCATCATCCGTTTTGGCTTATGAGACTGCTGGCCAGCAGCCTCCTGAAAGGATTACTGCTCACTCTACTAGAGCGGTGGCTTCCACATCGGCTTTTAAAAATGAGGCTTCTGTTGAACAGATTTATAAGGCGGCGACTTGGTCTTCGCTTCATACTTTTTAAAAATTTTACAAATTTTATACTTTTGCTTCTTTGGAGGCTATTTTTGGGAGACAAGCAGTGGTGCCTTCCGTTTAGGTTCCTGTCTTGTCCCTCCCTTCATCCGTGTCCTAAAGCTTTGGTATTGGTATCCCACAAGTATTGGATGAATCCGTGGACTCGCTACATCTTGCAAGAGAAAACAAAATGTATGCTTACCTGATAAATTTCTTTCTCTTGCGATGTATCGAGTCCACGGCCCGCCCTGTCTATTTAAAACAGGTAGTATATTTTATTATAAAACTTCAGTCACCTCTGCACCCTATAGTTTCTCCTTTTTCTTCCTAGCCTTTGGTCGAATGACTGGGGGGTGGAGTTAGGGGAGGAGCTATATAGACAGCTCTGCTGTGGGTGCTCTTTGCCACTTCCTGTTGGGAAGGAGAATATCCCACAAGTATTGGATGATCCGTGGACTCGATACATCGCAAGAGAAATTTATCAGGTAAGCATACATTTTTTTTTTTTTTACTTTTTCAGATTTGCCTCTTTAATATTGAGAGCAACCTAGTGAGATCCCCTTGAACAGAGTAATGTTGCTGAGCTATTTCTGACAAGGCCCATATAGGCTGAAAAACATGTTTGGATTTAAGCTGTACACATCCTTTGAACATTACCTAGTGTTTTGTGGTTGCTCGTGGCCTTGAAAGTGCCAGACCCGCCACGGGATAAAAATTAATGTTTCTTTAAATATACTTTAACTCTGATTACCTTGTATCTAAACCTTCTCAGACTGCCTCCTTATCTCTGTTCTATTTACAGACTTGCATGTTAGACAATTAGTGGTGACTCATAAATAACTGCACAGGAGTGAGCACAATGTTATTTATATGGCACACATGAATGAGCAGTGTGTTGCTGTGAAAAGCTTTAAAAATGTCCTGAGATAAAGGCGGCCTGCTGGGCCTTAGAAATGGGCAGAAATGTATATGTTCAAAAGTTGTTTTATTTACTACTTATTACCCAATTTTTCACAACTAACGTTGTTATATTAATATACTTTATAACCTTTAGAGTAGACTGCCCCTTAACTTTTTTGCATGCTTTATTGCTGTTGCATCTTTTTTCTTTTCTTTCTACTACCACCCTCTGCTTCAAGCCCTAGAACAAGGGGCTTGTATAGCGGTGGGGACGACTACTAGAAATTGAATTAAAATACTATGGAGCACTGCTGCATATTATAAATCATGCATAATTATAATTATGTTCTAGCACTTCAGAATATGTTGCAAATAAAAAATAATGTCCACATTCCTTTAATAAATTGAATTTTTATTGTAACTGCTCCATGCTGCCTTCTATTAAGGTAGTTTATGCCAGGGCTTCACAAACCCAGGAGTCGGGTAGGAACTGGCTCCTAGAATTTTACCCCTGGCTCATAATGTTTTGCGGTTATTCTCCATAGATCTATTTACAAATACCACTGTTCAACAACTACATTTTAAACAGATTTGTGGAGCCCTGGTTTATGCAATACTAATCTTAGGATATAGTCAAGTGAAATCCTTGGCATGACACTAGTTTCAGACAACTCAATAGCAGTTCAGTTTAGTGGCATTAACGCACAAATCCACCTATAACATGCAGATTTAGAAGCGTTGTCATGTATTTTTAAAAACGATTATTAGATTGAATGGAACTGATTATATTCTTCTTTGTTAGATTGTGAATCGGCACGGTCCTGAGGCAGACAGGCACTTGTTACGCTGTCTATTCTCACATGTGGATTTCAGTGGCGATGGTAAAAGCAGTGGCAAAGATTTTCATCAGGTAACAATGCTAGTATTTTAATATTCTATTAAAAGGGTATAAAATAAACTTAATGTAAAACCCTTTTTGGGGTATTTTTTACATGAGAAAAGCATCAGAGGGGTACTGAAGGATAGTTTACACAAGCCAATGATTATATTTGTGTACCAATGATTATAATGCACACACACCTTTAATCCATAGTAAATCGGTGTTTTGTATTCCTGATTTGTTAGTAGCTACAAAAGGGTAAATAGGTTAAATGCATTACTGCTTTGGAGCAGACTATACATTACTTGGATTTAGCTGAACACATAGGATGAGTGAATGACAAGCATGTGGGAAGCTACCAATTACTAGGTAGCTCCCAGTAGTACATTGCTAGTCCTGAGCATCTCTAGATATCCTTTGAAAAACATATTAATCAAGCAAAATACATTTAATAAAAGTAAATTGAAAGGATAAAGGTACATGAAACCCAACAATTTTCTTCATGATTCAGATAGAGAATACAATTTTTAACAACTTTCCAATTTACTTCTATTTAATTTACTTCCTTCCCTTGTTATCCTTTTGCTGAAAGGTTTATCTAGGCAAGCTCATTAGCAGCAGATAACCTAGGTCCTAGCTTTTGATTGGTGGCTGCATATATATCTCGATTGTGATTGGCTCACCCATGAGTTCAGTTAGAAACCATTATTGCATTGCTGCTTCTTCAACAAATGATACCCAGAGAATGAAACAGATTAGATAATAGAAGTAGATTACAAAGTTGTTTAAAAATGTCTTCTCTATCTGAATCATGAAAGAAAAAAATTGGGTTTCGTGTCCCTTTTAAAAAAAAAAAAAAAAAAAAAAAGAAAAAAAAAACAAAAAACGTTCATGATTCAGATAGACCATGCAATTTTAAAGTAGTAATTCAGTTTTTAGGCAAAAAGAGTACTCACTTTTATGAATTTTGTTAAACACGTAATGCAAATGCTGTTTGAATTGAAATTAATATAGATGTATCATTTTTCTTCTTAAACGGGAGAGTCCACAGCTGTATTCATTACTTTTGGGAAATACAGAACCTGGCCACCAGGAGGAGGCAAAGGCACCCCAGCCAAAGGCTTAAAGGGACACTGAACACAAACTTTTTTTTTTTTCTTTCGTGATTCAGATAGAGCATGCAATTTTTAGCAACTTTCTAATTTACTGCTATTATCAAATTTTCTTCATTATCTTGGTATCTTTATTTGAAATGCAAGAATGTAAGTTTAGATGCCGGCCCATTTTTGGTGAACAACCTGGGTTGTTCTTGGTGATTATTGGATAAATTCATCCACCAATAAAGTGCTGTCCAGAGGACTGAACCAAAAAAAGCTTAGATGACTTATTTTTCAAATAAAGATAGCAAGAGAATGAAGAAAAAATAGTTAATTTTTTTAAATTTGAAAGTTGCTTAAAATTTCATGCTGTATCTGAATAACAAGAGAAAATTTGGGTTCAGTGTCCCTTTAAATACCTCCCCCACTTCACTCATTCCCCCCCCCGGTCATTCTTTGCCTTTCGTCACAGGAAGTTGGTAGAGAAGTGTCAGAATATTACGGAGTAGTCTCTTATGGATGTAGTACTCTTCGAGATGGGACTGGTGTTTTAAGTAGTCCTGTCAGCCTCTCAGTGAGAGCATGGATGAAGGTTAGCGTCCGGAGATTCAGGGAGAGTCTTTCTGCGAAACCATCCCGACTCATAAGCCATAAGCAATCGGCGTTGACGAGTTTCTCTGCCTGCTTTCTTCACTCAAGTTCATGTCAGAGGCAATGCTACTATCTGTCATACTTGAAGGACCGTGTTACTGTTCCACGGCATAGATTCCGGTAAGATAGTTCATTTTACTTTCATTGTGGATGTAATGTAAATGATAGAAGACAGTCTCAGTGTGACTCCTTTATCTTTATGGAATCAAGGGTTAATATCTCCTTAGGGGGGTTATTGAGCAGTGGGGGGGACTTTAATCATAAAGTTCCTCACCTCTAAAGATCCCTTATCTAGCGCTCAAATAGTTACAGAGCAGGGAATCCAAACACCAACAATCCACTCACATAAAGTAGCGTAATTAGGTATAACCGCTATAAGATTAATAGTACATTGTATTCCGGATGTTGCAGTCCTGCAAACTTTCCTTAGGCATTCACCGCGGTACCGGTCTGTGTCCTCTTCTGTTGGTATTCCCCTAGTTCCACGTCGCCACTAGATAAGTGAGAGTAACAACGCCTCCTCTGCATATAGCAGCTGCCCCGCAAACTGCTAGCAGACCTTCCGTGGGTCTGTCAAATGATCCAAATACGAGAGAAAAAAGAAAGCGAGTCATGGCAACTTGCCCCGACTCGCTTTCTTTTATTTCTTGTATTTGGGACTTTAATTATGTTTGATTTTGTGTAGATATTTTGGGGCTCATGGCTATTATGGAACGTACAATTTTATATCTATCATAGTCCAAACGAATGCACTCACCAATCCTCAGTATTGAATACCGGGGTGCTGTGTAGAAAATATCCAGGTTATCTCTTTCTCCAGAAAAACACTTCACTCACCGGTTTTTCATTGAATATAACATCCTTTATTGGTACAAAGATAAAATCCCCAAACGTTTCGGCACCCACTGGTGCCTTGTTCACTGGGAGCTTAAAGTGCAAGAAAAAGTGTCTAGTGCTAACCACTACACCCACCTCCTATAAATACCCATAGTGCTCGTTAACAGTGTGGGGCCAATCAATCAAGATCTTTTACACCTGTAGGTATTGCTATTGCAACGATACAAAATATTTCTCCCTAGCAGGTTTGCATTAACACCATAGTCACCCTGAATATTATATCAAACAGCGAGCAAACTATGGAAGATCTAAGTGGGATGAGCCCCAATACTATCGCTACCTAAATAAAAAAATCTATCTATATCCATGTTTAAAACTATGTGGTTGGCGAGAAACACAATCTGAAGGACAACACGCCCCCTGTAAGCACATGGCTAATTATACCGATCAGTGGACGTCGGTGAAGTAGTCCCTACGTCACCATTGGCTTTTCATTCACGCCCACCTCAATGCAACCACATAGAAAAACATACAGCCTGTCACGGACTAATCCTAAGACTGCTAAAAAAATCATTTGACAAAAAGGCGAGGTATCATGTCTCAAGGAGTATGTTAGAAAACTTTGTGGTTTGTCATAACTTTATATGATTATTCCGTTTTCGATCTTTGATAATTGTTGAGATGGCTGTGTATGCTGTGTTTAAAACATTCCAAACACAGCAACTCTGCATAAATGATAAATAACAACATCTGTGGAGGTAACCAAGTAGAGCAGTGATAATCTGTACACACTCAGGGTCATATGTTGAAACAATACCCCAAACACTAGATGGAGATCTTGATCTGTCATGAATTGTCTCCTATTAGGGGTGTGGAACAAGTAGCATGTACAATAGATCCCAATCTGAATGCAGTTGATTATTTAGATGCATCGTCATGCTGGCAGGTGTCCTTTTTAGTAATGAGGATACAACCTAGACCGTTCAGTCATAGAAATATCAATCACCCAGAAATGCACTGTAATCCAACTGTGTGTTTAGTCCTTTAGGGATAACTGTATCCAATCGATAGATCCACGGTTTCCATTTGTAGAAGCTTCTTGTTTCTATCACCCCCTCTCTTCAACTGAGGTATGTGATCAATCAGCATAGTTCTTAGGCTAGCCACAGTGTGGCCTGCTTGCACAAAATGTTGTGCAACTGGCTGGTCGGAGGTTCCTTTCTTGATGCCATCACGAATGGAACAGTAATGGTTTGCCATCCTTTCTCTGAATGTAGTTTGTCTTTCCCACGTACACATGGGAACACTGACAGGAGAGTGTATCACAAAATCATTAGTTCAAGATAACCTGTGATATCTTATTTTTTCCCAGTATATGGGTGATGGAAGTCTGGACCAGTGAGCATGCTATTGCAAGTGGTACAGTCCCCACACTTGTAGCATCCCAATTTTCTTTTTCCATCCAGGTGCTTTTTTGTAGTAAGTCACCGGATCATTATGCACCAATAAATCCCTTAGGTTGGGTGCTTTCTTGTAAACCACTCTTGGGGCCTCCATTTGCTTGAACGGTAGTGTTTTGTCTGACTTGACTAGGCTCCAATTCTTCCTACTGTGATGGAAGAATCCGTTAGGAATGTTCTTCTATTTGGAAGAATCTGGTCTACTGCACCTATCCAGTTGGCTCATCCTGAGGTAGTTTTCCTCATCTGACTCTAGGAGTTCAGTGGGTTGAGGTTTTCTCTTGTTTGCAGTGTACCCTCCCTTCGGGTTTCTGAGAGGTAGCGAGGATGGGTATCCTGGATCCCGAGTTAGTCTCTCTGGGTGTCAGTGCCTTCTTCCTGCTTCTTTTCCTTAGGAACTCGTGGTTGGAGATTCATTAGCTGATCTCTGGTCTTTGTTGATGCTGGGATTTTTTTTAATCTCTTGTCCTTGGGTCATTGACAGTCGCTTCAGTGTTAGGACTGTTCGATCGGAGTAGCAGTCAGGAATTCTGACTGCTCTGTTTGGGAATCGACCATGTATCTTGTCACCCGCAGGATCCTTACTTAGGTTGGGAGGCCTTTGCAGTTGGTTTGGGACCCTTCCCTTAGCGGGTAGCTGGTTCTTCCTTATTGGGCAGGGTTTTGTCCTTCCTTACCCCATTTTCTAATAGGGGAGGAGTTGGTCCGCCCTGCTTTCTGAGGTCCCCACCCCCCCGTTTCCTTTCCAGGAATGTCCTGGTGCAAGTTTGCTAGCTATTCAGTTAGCTAGTTACTATGTTTTGACGTTTTGTCTAACTGCCTACCAATGGAAGCCTGCAGCTTTAGTTAGTGGCGTAAGCTGATGTTACTATTGCGTTCCTGTTCTGCTCCGGGTTTTTTTTATGACCTACGGGTGTTCAGTTCCTCTGTGCTAGTTAGCTGTCTATGGTAAGGTAGTCTTGTTCTACCTTTGATCCTTTTTACCTTCTGGGACTTCTGTTCAGGTTAAGGCTTTACATTTGTTCCTTTTGGCTCTATGTAGGAGGTGATCTGGAATTTTTTTTTCTTTTCTTTGCTCTCCTCCGTCGGTAGAGTATTTTGTACCGGACTTTGTCCTCTTGCAGCCTAGTAGCAGCTTTTTTTCGAGTTATACTAGGGGCTTCTTCGTGGATTGTTTCTGGAGGTTCTTTTGGACCTTCTTATCATCTTCTCTTCTTTCAGTTAAGGAGAATTTGGTGTGGGTTTGTTTGTTTACCTTACCATTGTTCATGGAGGGGTTTTGGGTTGTGTGCTTCTTGTGAGTGGGACTTTTGTCTCCTCCAAAAGCTTTTTGTTCTCAGTTGAGTCCTGCATTTAGAGTGATCTCTAACTGGGATTGTTATGGTTCCATATTGAGGGGCAGTTATCTTGTCCTCCCATATTTTTGTTCTTCCTGCTTCTGTTGAAGTGTGTTTTTTTTTTTTTTTAAATCTGGAATCCGGGTTGTGTCAGGCTGTGGTGCCATCAGAATGGGCTGCCTTTTTGTTCCCGCCCGTTTTGCATTCAGTGTCCTCTCTAAGCTTGGGTATTGATTTCCCAAAAGTAATGAATGCAGCTGTGGACTCTCCCCGTTGAAGAAGAAAAACTTAAATTATGATTACCAGATAATTTTCTTTTCTTTTGACAGGGAGAGTCCACAGCTCCCAGCCCGTGTTTTCATGGGGCGGCCTCTTTTTTTTTTCTTTTTTTTTTTTCTTCTGGCACCTTTTTTTTAACCCTGATATTTCTCCTACTGTTCCTTGTTCCCTTGGCAGAATCACTGGGGGATGAGGGAAGTAGGGGGAGGTATTTAAGCCTTTGGCTGGGGTGTCTTTACCTCCTCCTGGTGGCCAGGTTCTGTATTTCCCAAAAGTAATGAATGCAGCCGTGGACTCTCCCCGTCAGAAGAAAAGAAAGTTATCTGGTAAGCATAACTAAAGTTTTTTTGTATTGCTTTCCAAGATATGGAGAGTCCAACATCATTTCAATTACTAGTGGGAATATCACTCCTGGCCAGCAGGAGGCGGCAAAGAGCACCATAGCAAAGCTGTTAAGTGTCACTCCCCTACCTATAATTCCAAGTCATTCTCTTTGCCTCTGTCAATGGAGGAGGTGAAGTTTGTTGTCTGAAGAAATTAATTCCTTTTTCGGATACATTTCCCTGCAAGCAAGGATTTGGTTTTAGCCGAGTCCACATCAATCTCTTAAGTCGAGTAGTGGTGGCTTTTATGCAGTTAGGAAGTTGTGAGGTAGTCCTTGCTTTGTTTCCTAACACATTGTTGCCCATGGTACAGAAAGCCAGAGTTAGTTACTCTGTTCTTTCTTTTTCTACAGGTCTCTGTAAGGAGTATATGTCCTTTCACGCCTTCTGAGCGGTCTTCCTGCCGGACAGCTAGACTACAGGTAAGTGTTTTTGTCTTCTAGGTCTTGGAGGCTTGCACTTCAGAACAATGTCTTATGCAGTAGATGGGGACATTTTTAAAATCCTTTATACAGGATTTTCTTTGGCAGTGGGCAGGCACATTATTTATGTTGAGACTAGGGGTTAAT
This sequence comes from Bombina bombina, assembly GCF_027579735.1. NCBI lineage: Eukaryota > Metazoa > Chordata > Amphibia > Anura > Bombinatoridae > Bombina > Bombina bombina. The sequence continues at coordinate 1,338,343,007 of NC_069499.1, forward strand.
CTTCCCTTTATTGGGACGTTTTTCCTCTTTGGTCTAATTTTGTTGAAATACTTTTAGTATGTGTGTGGCTTATGTTTTATACAGGTCGGGTATTCGCGGAGCGGCGTCATTGAATTTTAGTGTCGATATACAGAATTTGGCTGCTAGAAGTCTCAAACGATCATATAGTAGAAGTGTTATGGTTATTGGTTTATTTTTAAAGATTTTTTTTTGCATAACGTTAAGCAGTTGTGGTATTAAAAAGTCTTAGTGACAGTGTTTTTAAAAAAAATTCAATTTGCGGAATTTTTTATTTAGTATTGTGGACGTGGACCTAGACTCTGTCTTGACAAATGCTTGTTATGCCTTGAGGCACATTGTTTTGCCTATGCAATTCTGTGCTGCATGCTTGGCTAGAACACTTCATTTTAAAGATAAATTGTTGCCCCCTGAGCCCAATGTCTCTCAGGATGATTCTGTTCAGGCAATGCCACAGCTTTCTCCTCAAACGTCCCAAGCCTCTGGCGTCACATACAGTGCCCTGCAGTTCCCCTCAGCCTCCTGGAGGAGATTATTTGCCTGCAGATTTTGCTGCATTATCTGCTTTTCCTATGCTGGGAAAACGCAAGAGGAAAACTAGAAATTCAGATAGTAAGGTTTCTGTTCCACCTACTGCTACGCAGGTTGCCCTCCCTCATAAGTCTGAGGAGGATACATCGGTAGCCTCTTGAGGGTGAAATCTCAGATTTAAACCGTATTATTCCTTCAAGCTTAAATCTGAAGTTTACTTCAGTATCAGATGAACACCTTTTGTGAACTGTTAAAGGGGGTATTGGCTACTTTGGGCGACTCATACTTCTGTTGTCAACCCTAAGAATTCTAGTCCATTTAATAAATTCTATGATGTTCCTTCCTCACAGACCGTGTGACGGAGATTATTTCACAGGAATGGGAAAAGCCAGAGATTCCTTTCTCCCCGTCTCCTGTATTTAAAAAGATGTTCCCTGTTGCTGACTCTATTAAAGATTCTTGGGGCACGGTGCCTAAAGTAGAAGGGGCTATTTCTACTCTGGCTAAGAGAACTACGATCCCTATAGAGGATAGCTGTTTCTTTAAGGATTCCATGGACAAAAAGCTGGAAGCTTATTTGAATATGTGTGTTCATCAAGGTCTTCAATGGCAACCTGCAGTTTGTATTACCACAATAGCAAGTGCGGTATCTTATTGGTGCCATGCCTTTGTCTGAATCAATTTTAGTAGAGACTCCGTTGGAGGAGATATAAGATTAAGGCAAGGCTGTCAAACTAGCCAATTCCTTTATTTCTGATGCTAACATGCAAGTTATTAGACTGGGAGCCAAGATGTCAGGCTTGTCTGTCTTAACCCGTAGGGCATTGTGGCTAAAATCTTGATCAACTTATGTTACCTCCAAGTCCAAGCTTTTGGCGCTTCCTTACAAGGGTAAGACCTTTGTTCGGACCTTGTCTGACAGAAATAATTTCTGATATTACGGGTGAAAAAAAGGGTCTTTTCTACAGCAATGCAAGAACAGACTCAAAGGACGTTAGTCATTTTTGTTCCTTTCGTAACTTTAAAAGTCTTCCTCTCTCTCTCTCTTCCATGCAGGAGCAGTCCAAGTCTTCTTGGAAACCCAATCAGTCTTAGACTCAGCTAAGGGTTTCTTTGATTGTTTCCCCTTATTCCAAGTCGGCATGAAGGGTCTGCCCCCGTTACGGGATCGGATCAAGTGGGGGGCAGAGTTTCCCTGTTTTGTCGAGCGTGGATATGAGATGTCCCAGATCCTTGGGCTGTGGACATAGTATCTCAGGGTTACAAAATAGAATTTAAAACCTTCACTTCTAGGGGCAGATTCCACCTCTCAAGATTATCTGCAGACCAGGTAAAAAAAGGCATTCTTGAACTGCGTTCAGGACTTTTCCTCCCAGGAGTGATTGTTCCAGTAATGGAACAGGGTCTTTGATTCTATTCAAATCTGTGTGGTTCCCAAAAAAGAGGGAACTTTTCAACCCGTTTTGGACCTAAAGTGCCTCAAGTTTCTCAGGGTACACTCCTTCAAAATGGGAACCATTCGTTCCATTCTTCCTTTTGGTCCAAGAGGGTCAGTTCATGACTAACATAGACCTGAAGGATGCATGCATATCTTCATGTTCCCATCCACAGGGATCATCACAAATTCCTAGGATTTACCTTTCTTGACAAACACTTTCAGTATGTGGCTCTTCCGTTTGGCCTTGCCACAGCTCCCAGAATTTTCTCAAAGGTTCTGGGGGCTCTCTTGGCAGTGATCAGGTCTCTGAATTGCAGTGGCGCCATCTTTTCAACAAGCAAACTCTAATACAGAGATCTTGTTGTCTCTTCTACATTCCCATGGATGGAAAGTGAATCTGAAAAAGAGTTTCCTTGTTCCAGCTACATGGGTGGTTTTCTTAGGGGCCATAATATATTCCCTAGGTATGAAGATTTTTCTGACGGAGGTAAGAAAATCCAAAAATCTATCCTCTTGCCTCTCTTCAGTCTACTGTTTGGCAATCAGTTGCTCAATGTATGGAGGTAATTGGTCTGATGGTCACTTCCATGGACATCATTCCCTTTTGCTCGATTCCTTTTGAGAGCTCTACTATGCATGCTCATACAATGGAACGGAGACCATTCGACAAGACTCTCTCCCATGGTGGCTTTCTCAGGGCACATGCTTCCAGAGACCTTCCTGGGTGATTGTGACCACGGACGCCAGCCTGCTAGGCCGGGGAGCAGTTTGGGACTCTTTAAAGGCTCAAGGACTATAGACTCGGGAGGAGTCTGCTCTTCCCATAAACATCTTGGAGTTGAGAGCGATTTACAATGCTCTGATGGCTTGGCCTCAATTGTCTTTTCCCCGTTTTTATCAGGTTTCAGTCGGACAACATCACCTCCAGTAGCTTACATCAACCACCAGGGAGGAACTCTGAGTTCCTTAGCCATCAAGGAGGTGGCACAGATTATTCAGTGGGTGGAAGCTCACAATTGTTGTCCATCTGCCATCCACATTCCTGGAGTGGACAACTGGGAAACGGATTTCCTGAGCAGACAGACATTTCATCCTGGGGAGTGGGCTCTCCATCCGGAGGTGTTCTCCAGGTTAACCCTCAAATGGGGGGTGCCGGAGTTGGATCTGATGGCGTCTCGGCAGAACGCCAAGCTTCCAAGGTACGGTTCAAGGTCCCCTGATAGATGCTCTGGAGGTTCCTTGGGATTTCAGTCTAGCATACCTGTTTCCTCCGTTTGCTCTCCTTCCAAACTGGAGAGACCATCTGTAATTCTAATAGCTCCTGCATGGCCTTGCAGGATCTGGTTTGTGGACCTAGTGAAGATGTCTTCTCTTCCACCTTGGAGGTTACCTCTGAGGCAGGACCTTCTAACTTGAGGTCCTTTCCTCCATCCAAATCTTGTTTCTCTAAAGCTGACTGCTTGGAGATTGAACACTTAGTTCTGGTTTTCTGAGTCTGTCATTGAAACCATGATCCAGGCTTGCAAGCCTGTTACTCAAAAAAATTACCATAAGGTATCGCGTAAATACCGTTTTATTGGTGTGAATTTAAGGGCTACTCTTGGTAGGGTTAGGATTCCTAGAATTGTCTTTTCTCCAAGGTCTGGAGAAAGGGTGTCTGTCAGATTTCGGCATGATCTATTTTGTTACACAAGTGTCTGTGCCAGATGTTCAATCTTTTTGTCAGGCCCTAGTCAGAAGCAGGCCTGTGTTTAAACCTGTTGCTCCTCCTTGGAGCCTTAATCTTCTTAAAGTTTTCCAGCAGGCTCCGTTTGAGGCAATGCATTCCATAGATATTAAGTTGCTATCTTGGAAGGTTTTGTTTTTTATTGCTATCTCTTCTGCTCGGAGATTTTCGGGATTCTCGGCTTTGCAGTGTGATTCTCCTTACCTTATCTTTCATGCGGATAAGGCGGTTCTTTGTACTAAATTGGAGTTTCTTCCTAAAGTGGTTTAAAGTAGAAATATTAATCAGGAAATTGTTGTTCCTTCTCTCTGTCTCAATCCTTCTCATAAAGAACGTCTGTTGCACAACATGGATGTTGTGCGTGCTCTTAAAAGGACATGAAACCCAATTTTTTTTTTCTTTCCTAATTTAGAACGAACATGCAATTTTAAACAACTTTCTAATTTACTTCTATTATCTAATTTGCTTCAATCTCTTTATATTCTTTGCTGAAAGCATATCTAGATATGCTCAGTGGATGCACATAGATACCTCGTGTGATTGGCTCATCCATGTACATTGCTATTTCTTCAAAAAAGGATATCTTAAAAAAATGAAGCAAATTAGACAATCGAAGTAAATCGGAATGTTTAAAATTGTATTCTGTACCTGAATCATGAAAGAGAAAAATTTTGGGTTTACTGTCCTTTTAAATTCTACCTACAGTTGAGAAGTATGATTCGTTTTGCTTATGAGACTGCTGGATAGCTGCCTCTTGAGAGAATTACAGCTCAATCCACTAGTGCTGTCTCCTCTTTCTTGGGCTTTCAAAAATGAAGTTTCTGTGGAACAGATTTGCAAGGCTGCAACGTGGTCCCCTCTGCATACTTTTCCAAAAAATGCCTTCTGTTTAGGTCTAAAATGAAGAAAGGAAAGGGTGCCTCCTGGTGCAAATCAACGGGGCATTCAGACCCAATAAAGTCCCAAGTGAAGGTGGGTACTCACATTTTATAAAAGCACCTGATGGTGCCAATAAAGCCTACTGGACTATTTTAGTGTCCCAGTTCACTAAGCATCGGTATCCCTGGTTAAGTGACCAAAAAGTGCTCAGTTGGTGAATAAAAGTTTATATTTAAAACACATAAGTACAATAAGATAAATAAAAAAAAAAAAAAAAAAAAAATTTTTTATATATATATATATATATATATATATATATATATATATATATATATATATATATATATATATATATATATATATATATATATACATACATACATACATACATACATACATACATACATACATACATACATACATACATACATACATACATACATACATACATACATACATACATACATACATACATACATACATACATACATACATACATACATACATACATACATACATACATACATACATACATACATACACACACACACACACACACACACACACACACACACACACACATACATACATACATACATACATACACACATACACACACACATACACACACATACACACATACACACACACATACACACACATACACACACACATACACACACACATACACACACACATACACACACACATACACACATATACATATATACATATATATATATATATATATATACACACACACACACACACAGAAAATCTACCAATCAGGGTGTTACCTCCCTAACTCATAGGTGTCAGATTAACAAACAGTGATAATGAGACAGAGCTTAATATATTGTCATTTGATCAATACAATTTATACATAGGTGAACATCATAAATAATGAGATTGTGATGCCCATATTAACACCACTTGTTACGTTTACATAACACATTTTGATTTGTTGGCACCTATAAAAAGTGTGAAATATGCGATGTAATACCACCAAAAAATATATATACAAACAGACAATTGCGAATATTATTTTAATGTCCTAAGAAACATGGATATATAAAGCGATAGCACAGTAAACTAAAAATATAAAGAAACAAAATCAAACTAGATTAAATAGCTATCGATACAATGTAACTAGCTCATCCAATGATATATTTGTTATGAAGTGACGTTTATAGAGCCTTCCCACATGTCTTACTCTCGTAGCGTAAATATCTTTTAGCAAATGTGCATCATATATACAATTACATGTTTTAATTTATTGGCGCCTGTTTGCATATATTTAATAGTTGCTAACTGTATATCTAACAGGCGCCAATAAATTAAAACGTGTAACTGTATATATGATGCACATTTGCTAAAAGATATTTACGCTACGAGAGTAAGACATGTGGGAAGGCTCTATAAACGTCACTTCATAGCAATTATATCATTGGTTGAGCTACTTACATTGTATCGATAGCTAATTAGTCTAGTTTGATATATTTTTAGTTTAGTGTGAGATCGCTTTATATAGGCATGTTTCTTAGGACTTGAAAATAATATTCACAATTGTCTAATTGTTTGTGTATATATTTTTTGGTATTACATCGCATATTTCACACTTTTTTTTTTTTTTTTTTTTTTTTAGCTGCCAACAAATCAAAATGTGTTATGTACATGTAACAAGTGGTGTCAATATGGGCATCATGATCGCATTATTTATGATTTTCACCTATGTATAAATTGTATTGTATGGATCGAATGACATAATATATTAAGCTCTGTCTCATATTATCATCACTGTTTGTTAATCTGACACCTGTGAGTTAGGGAGGTAACGCACTCCTGATTGGTAGATTTTCTGTATATGAGACTCCTAGTGCTGTGTAGTACTATATGCCTGAGGAAACGGCGCTGTAGATGCCGAGAAATGCGTTGCAAAATAGTGTTTTTGTTTTTAAATTTATCTTGTTGTACTTATGTGTTTTTAAATATGCACTTTTTGGAGTCTCCTTTTTCCACCCTTCGTTTTGAATACCTGAGGAGCTTTTGCCACTTAACCAGGGATACCGATGCTTAGTGAACTGGGCCACTAAAATAGTCCAGTAGGCTTTATTGGCACCATCAGGTGCTTTTATAAATGTGAGTACCCACCTGAATGCCGTGTTGATTTGCACCAGGTGGCGACCTTTTCTTTCTTCATTTTAGATTGAGTCCCCGGTTTCCAGAAGGAGCAGCCTGCTTTGGTGCACAGTGTGCGGAGACATTGAGTTTCGAGTTTGCTTTCCTAGGCTTTACCTTTGCCTTTCCACATTGTGATTACCCATTTATACTTACTTCATATGTCCATACCGATGTACTGGCTACACTAAGAGGTGCCCTTTCTTTTTCTCTTTTGTCACTTCTGTTTAGGTCTGCCTGTCTTGTTCTCCCTCCCTGTTCATTCTGTTTCCTCTAGCTTGGGTATTGGTTCCCACTAATAATTGATGTCGTGGACTCTCCATATCATCCGAGGAAAGTAAATAAAATTTATGCTTGATAGATTTCTTTCTGGATATGGAGAGTACACGATCCCACCCTTTATGAAGACAGGTGTGTGTTTTTTTTGTTTTTGTTTTTTTTTTTAACTTAACCTCAGGCACCTCTACCTTTTTGTGTTATTCCTTTTCCATTTCCCTTCGGTCGAATGACTGGGGATTATGGGTAGGGGAGTGACACTTAACAGCTTTGCTGTGGTGCTCTTTGTGTCGTCCTGCTGGCCAGGAGTGATATTCCCACTAGTAATTGAATGACGTTGTGGACTCTCCGTATCCAGAAAGAAATTTATCGGGTAAGCATAAATTTTGTTTTCCTACTCTTGCTTATAATGTATCTGGGTATCTCACACAAATGGAAAATAGAGGGGGGTGGGGGAAGAACTGTCCTTTTGATCTTACATGTCAAAGTTGGCCTGTGGTAGTCATGCGATTTAATGACTTCTATGGCTCTGAAACGGCATAACTGTGTGCAGATCTCTGGCACTACTATCTAACTGGTTCCCCCACTAGAGAAACGGGTAAATTTTTTTTTTAGTCACGTTTCTTCATCCGGCCAATTGATTTTCTGGCCTTTAGGCGGCCAAGTCCTTGCACAGCATGCCCCATGGATGAATTGCAAAATCAATTGGCCAGATGAAGAAACATCACTAGAGAAAAACAAACTGTTGATCATTGCCAGGAGGAGGAGCCATATGAATAAATCAGAGCGATTTTAGCTTTTAAACAATTTTATTTAGAAGCGAAAAAAAAAATCAAAAATGAAAGTGGGTTAGATTAAGATCATAGTTGCTTATTTCTCCCATAACGATCAAATTACCAATCACTTTAAGGTGTCATTGATTACTCAAGCTTCTTATTACCCTTAACTACATGGCGTTCTTGCATTATGCAGCAAAGTGCTAGACATTTTTAAAATAGAATTAATAAGGTAGAGAAATGTGTGCAGGGGTGAATTGTGATTAAAGGGATACTAAACCCAATTTTTTTCTTTAATGATTCAGATAGAACATGCAACTTTCTAATTTACTTCTATAAAATTTTCTTTGTTCTCTTGCTATCTTTAGTTAAAGCAGGAATGTAAAGCTTAGGAACACAGTCCAAAGAATACAGCAGCACTCACCACTATGCAGAAAATTCCATCTTTCTCCTGTTAAGTGTAGTCAGTCCACGGGTCATCCATTACTTATGGGATTATATCTCCTCCCTAACAGGAAGTGCAAGAGGATCACCAAGCAGAGCTGCTATATAGCTCCTCCCCTCTACGTCATACCCAGTCATTCTCTTGCACCTAACTAATAGATAGGACGTGTGAGAGGACTGTGGTTATTAAAATTAGTTTTTATATCTTCAATCAAAAGTTTATTTTAAACAGCACCGGAGTGTGTTGTTTTTTCTCAGGCAGCATTAGAAGAAGAATCTACCTGAGTTTGTGTATGATCTTAGCGGTCGTAACTAAGATCCATTTGCTGTTCTCGGCCATTCTGAGGAGTGACGTAACTTCAGAACAGGGGACAGCGGGCAGGGTTCACCTGCAAGGAGGTATGTTGCAGTATATTATTTTCTAAGGAATGGAATTGACTGAGAAAATACTGCTAATACCCATATAATGTAAGTGCAGCCTTAAATGCAGTAGTAGCGACTGGTATCAGGCTGATATGTATGTATGTTACACTGAGGTATTTCTGGGGAATGGAACTTCACTAAGAAAATACTGTATACATTTAACTTGTATTTGAGCCCCCACTGCAGTGAAAGCGACTAGCAGCAGGCTTATTAGTATCATTTCATAATTTTATTTTAAAACGTTTTACTGGCATGGTAATCGTTTTTTTCTGAGGTACTTGGTGATAAAAATTTTTGGGCATTATTTTTCCACATGGCTGTCGTTTGTTTATGAATAAATTCAGTTTACTGAGCTTCCCCACTGTTATAATCTGAGTGGGAGGGGCCAATTTTGGCGCTTTCTTGCGCAGTAAGAATTCAGTCAGTCTTCCTATTCCTTCCTCCATGATCCAGGACGTCTCTACAGAGCCCAGGGGTCTCCAAAACTAGTTTTGAGGGAGGTAATCACTCACAGCAGACCTGTGAGACTGTGCTTTTGACTGTGATAAAACGTTTATATTCTGTTATCTGTTTTTTTGGGTATTAAGGGGTTAATCATCCATTTGCTGGTGGGTGCAATCCTTTGCTAACTTATTGCATTTACTGTGAAAATTTGGTTGCTATAACAAATTTGGTTCATTGTATTTTCAACTGTGACAGTTTATTGGTGCTTCTTAAAGGCACAGTAACGTTTTTTTATATTGCTTGTAAATTTATTTCAAAAGTTTTTTCCAAGCTTGCTAGTTTCATTGCTAGTCTGTTAAACATGTCTGACAGAGGAAACTCTTTGTGCAATATGTTTAAAGGCTAATGTGGAGCCCAATAGAAATTTGTGTACTAATTGCATTGATGCTACTTTAAATAAAAGTGTACATGTAAAAAAAATTTCACCAGACGAGGGGGAAGTTATGCCGACTAACTCTCCTCACGTGTCAGTACCTTCGTCTCCCGCTCAGGAGGTGCGTGATATTGTGGCGCCAAGTACATCAGGGCGGCCCATACAAATCACTTTGCAAGACATGGCTAATGTTATGACGGAAGTATTATCTAAATTGCCAGAAATTAGGGGTAAACGCGACCACTCTGGGGTGAGAACAGAGTGCGCTGATAATAATAGAGCCATGTCTGATACTGCGTCACAATTTGCAGAACATGAGGACGGAGAGCTTCATTCTGTGGGTGACTGATCTGATCCAAGTAAACTGGACTCAGACATTTAAGCTCGAGAACCTCCGTGTATTGCTAGGGGAGGTATTAGCGGCTCTGAATGATTGTAACACGGTTGCAATTCCAGAGAAAATGTGTAGGCTGGATAAATATTTTGCGGTACCGACGTGTACTGACTTTTTTCCTATTCCTAAAAGGCTTACAGAAATTATTAACAAGGAGTGGGATAGACCTGGTGTGCCCTTTTCTCCCCCTCCTATATTTAGAAAAATGTTTCCAATAGACGCCACCACACGGGATTTATGGCAGACGATCCCTAAGGTGGAGGGAGCAGTTTCTACTCTGGCTAAACGCACCACTATCCCGGTGGAGGATAGCTGTGCTTTTTCAGATCCAATGGATAAAAAGTTAGAGGGTTACCTTAAGAAAATGTTTGTTCAACAAGGTTTTATATTACAACCCCTTGCATGCATTGCGCCTGTCACGGCTGCGGCGGCATTCTGGTTTGAGTCTCTGGAAGAGACCATTAACTCAGTTACATTGGATGATATTACAGACAAGCTTAGAGTCCTTAAGCTAGCTAATTCATTTATTTCCAATGCCGTAGTACACCTAATTAAACTTACGGCTAAGAATTCAGGATTCGCCATTCAAGCGCGCAGAGCGCTGTGGCTTAAATCTTGGTCAGCCGATGTGACTTCTAAATCTAAATTGCTTAACATACCTTTCAAAGGGCAGACATTATTCGGGTCCGGTTTGAAAGAAATTATCGCTGACATTACTGGAGGTAAGGGTCATGCCCTGCCTCAAGACAGAGCCAAACCAAGGGCTAGACAGTCTAATTTTCGTGCCTTTCGTAACTTCAAGGCAGGAGCAGCATCAACTTCCTCAGCTCCAAAGCAGGAAGGAACTGTTGCTCGCTACAGACAGGGCTGGAAACCTAACCAGTCCTGGAACAAGGGCAAGCAGGCCAGAAAACCTGCTGCTGCCCCTAAGACAGCATGAAGTGAGGGCCCCCGATCCGGAAACGGATCTAGTGGGGGGCAGACTTTCTCTCTTCGCCCAGGCTTGGGCAAGAGATGTCCAGGATCCCTGGGCGTTAGAGATCATATCTCAGGGATATCTTCTGGACTTCAAAGCTTCTCCTCCAAAAGGGAGATTTCATCTTTCAAGGCTGTCAGGAAACCAGTTAAAGAAAGAAGCGTTTCTATGCTGTGTACAAGACCTTTTATTAATGGGAGTGATCCATCCAGTTCCGCGGTCGGAACACGGACAAGGATTTTACTCAAATCTGTTTGTGGTTCCCAAAAAAGAGGGAACCTTCAGACCAATTTTGGACTTAAAGATCCTAAACAAATTCCTAAGAGTTCCATCGTTCAAAATGGAAAACTATTCGGACAATCTTACCTATGATCCAAAGGGGTCAATACATGACCACAGTGGATTTAAAGGATGCCTACCTTCACATACCGATTCACAAGGATCATTATCGGTACCTAAGGTTTGCCTTCCTAAACAGGCATTACCAATTTGTAGCTCTTCCCTTCGGGTTAGCCACGGCTCCAAGAATCTTTACAAAGGTTCTGGGCTCTCTTCTGGCGGTACTAAGACCGCGAGGAATTTCGGTAGCTCCGTACCTAGACGACATTCTGATACAAGCGTCAAGTTTCCAGACTGCCAAGTCTCATACAGAGTTGGTTCTGGCATTTCTAAGGTCGCATGGGTGGAAGGTGAACATAGAAAAGAGTTCTCTATTGCCACTCACAAGAGTTCCCTTCTTGGGGACTCTTATAGATTCTGTAGAAATGAAAATTTACCTGACAGAAGACAGGTTAACAAAACTTCTAAATGCTTGCTGTGTCCTTCATTCCATTCAACACCCGTCAGTGGCTCAATGCATGGAGGTAATCGGCTTAATGGTAGCGGCAATGGACATAGTACTTTTTGCACGCCTGCATCTCAGACCACTACAATTGTGCATGCTAAGTCAGTGGAATGGGGATTACTCAGATTTGTCCCCTATGCTGAATCTAGATCAAGAGACCAGAGATTCTCTTCTATGGTGGCTTTCTCGGCCACATCTGTCCAGGGGAATGCCCTTCAGCAGGCCAGACTGGACGATTGTAACAACAGACGCCAGCCTACTAGGTTGGGGCGCTGTCTGGAATTCCCTGAAGGCTCAGGGATCATGGACTCAGGAGGAGAGTCTCCTTCCAATAAACATTCTGGAATTAAGAGCAGTTCTCAATGCTCTTCTGGCTTGGCCTCAGCTAGCAACTCTGAGGTTCATCAGGTTTCAGTCGGACAACATCACGACTGTGGCTTACATCAATCACCAGGGAGGGACAAGGAGTTCCCTAGCGATGATGGAAGTATCAAAGATAATTCGCTGGGCAGAGTCTCACTCTTGCCACCTGTCAGCGATCCACATCCCAGGCGTGGAGAACTGGGAGGCGGATTTCCTAAGTCGCCAGACTTTTCATCCGGGGGAGTGGGAACTTCACCCGGAGGTATTCGCACAACTGCTTCGGCGTTGGGGCAAACCAGATCTGGATCTCATGGCATCTCGCCAGAACGCCAAGCTTCCTTGTTACGGATCAAGGTCCAGGGACCCGGGAGCGGTTCTGATAGATGCTCTGACAGCACCTTGGGTCTTCAACATGGCTTATGTGTTTCCACCCTTCCCGATACTTCCTCGACTGATTGCCAGGATCAAACAGGAGAGAGCATCAGTGATTCTAATAGCGCCTGCGTGGCCACGCAGGACCTGGTATGCAGATCTAGTGGACATGTCGTCCTGTCCACCATGGTCTCTGCCTCTGAGACAGGACCTTCTGGTTCAGGGTCCTTTCAAACATCCAAATCTAATTTCTCTGAGGCTGACTGCATGGAGATTGAACGCTTGATTCTATCAAAGCGTGGATTCTCGGAGTCAGTGATTGATACCTTAATACAGGCTAGGAAACCTGTTACCAGGAGAATTTACCATAAAATATGGCGTAAATACTTACATTGGTGCGAATCCAAGAGTTACTCATGGAGTAAGGTTAGGATTCCTAGGATATTGTCTTTTCTACAAGAAGGCTTAGAAAAGGGTTTATCTGCTAGTTCGTTAAAGGGACAGATCTCAGCTCTGTCCATTCTTTTACACAAGCGTCTGTCAGAAGTTCCAGACGTTCAGGCTTTTTGTCAGGCTTTTTGTCCGGTTTTGGCCAGGATTAAGCCTGTGTTTAAATCTGTTGCTCCGCCATGGAGTTTAAACTTAGTTCTTAACGTTTTACAGGGTGTTCCGTTTGAACCCCTTCATTCCATTGATATCAAGCTGTTATCTTGGAAAGTTCTGTTTCTAATGGCTATTTCCTCGGCTCGAAGAGTCTCTGAGTTATCGGCCTTACATTGTGATTCTCCTTATCTGATTTTTCATTCAGACAAGGTAGTTCTGCGTACTAAACCTGGGTTCTTACCTAAGGTAGTCACTAACAAGAATATCAATCAAGAGATTGTTGTTCCTTCATTGTGCCCTAATCCTTCCTCAAAGAAGGAACGACTTCTGCACAATCTGGACGTCGTCCGTGCCCTGAAATTCTATTTACAGGCAACTAAAGATTTTCGACAAACCTCTTCCCTGTTTGTCGTTTATTCTGGACAGAGGAGAGGTCAAAAGGCTTCGGCTACCTCTCTCTCCTTCTGGCTTCGTAGCATAATACGTTTAGCCTATGAGACTGCTGGACAGCAGCCTCCTGAAAGAATTACAGCTCATTCTACCAGAGCTGTGGCTTCCACTTGGGCCTTTAAAAATGAGGCCTCTGTTGAACAGATTTGCAAGGCTGCAACTTGGTCTTCACTTCACACCTTTTCAAAATTTTACAAATTTGACACACTTGCTTCTTCAGAGGCTGTTTTTGGGAGAAAGGTTCTTCAGGCAGTGGTTCCTTCCGTGTAAAGGTCCTGCCTGTCCCTCCCGTCAACCGTGTACTTTTAGCTTTGATATTGGTATCCCATAAGTAATGGATGACCCGTGGACTGACTACACTTAACAGGAGAAAACATAATTTATGCTTACCTGATAAATTCCTTTCTCCTGTAGTGTAGTCAGTCCACGGCCCGCCCTGTTTTACGGCAGGTCTAAATTTTAAATTAAACTCCAGTCACCACTGCACCCTATAGTTTCTCCTTTCTCGTTTGGTTTCGGTCGAATGACTGGGTATGACGTAGAGGGGAGGAGCTATATAGCAGCTCTGCTTGGTGATCCTCTTGCACTTCCTGTTAGGGAGGAGATATAATCCCATAAGTAATGGATGACCCGTGGACTGACTACACTACAGGAGAAAGGAATTTATCAGGTAAGCATAAATTGTTTTTATTGGGATATTCAAAGCAGAAAAGACAACGTTTCGGACCTCTAGTCCTTAGTCATGTCACTGACATTGACGTGACTAAGGACTAGAGGTCCGAAACGTTGTCTTTTCTGCTTTGAATATCCCAATAAAAGATGGAATTTTCTGCATAGTGGTGAGTGCTGCTGTATTCTTTGGACTGTGTTACTACTTTAAGGGTTTTGTGTGGTACCCTTACAGCTTGCACCACATTGTTATCCAAGTGCTGTACCACTTGGACTATGTAAAGCTTAGGAGCCAGCCCATTATTGGTTCAGAATCTGGTTTATGCTTATTGGTTTGCTAAATGTAGCCACCAATAAGCAAGTGCTATCCAGGGTGCTGAATCTAAAATTGGCCGGCTTCTAAATGTTACATTACTGCTTTTTCAAATAAAGATACAAAGAATGAAGAAAAAAATAATAGGAGTAAATTAGAGCATGCAATTTTAAGATGCTTTCTATCTGAATCATTAAAGAAAAAAATTGAGTTCACTATCCCTTTTAAAGCACTTAAACCATAAGCTTTGAACTTGCATATCTCAGTACTCAATATAACTAACACCAATTTTAATATTTTCATTTGACATAAAGCTGAAAAGTTTTTTTTATTGTATCATGTTAATAACTGTATCAAACGTTAGAAAGAAATCATGAGCTAACAATCTGTAAAGGTCTTTAATAAAACATATTTTTTCCCTCCCTTTCCAGACTCAGTTTCTGATTCAGGAGTGCTCATCACTAATAACCAAGCCGAATTTCATCTCTACTCTTTCATACGCTATTGACAATCCACTGCACTATCAGAAAGTATGTACTGCTCTTGTGAGAGAGCGAGAGAGATGTCTCATTTGTGGGTGTGTGTATTTTATTTTTTTTCTACCTGAAAAGTTAATTTGGTCCATCTATTTATCTTTGCTCTAGAGCCTGAAACCATCCCCCCATGTTTTTGTACAGCTGAGTAAAGTTCTGAAGCTTACAAAGGTTCAAGAAGTAAGTGTCTACCCAGGTATGGTGAGTGGGTTGGTCTGTGTTGGCTTTGTGCTTTTTACACATGTGAATTTCTTTTTCAGGTTATTTTTGGCCTTGCTCTTCTCAACTCTTCTAGCTGTGACTTGCGAGGATTTGGTAAGCAGTGCATTTTTGTGACTTGTAACCTCCTATAGGCTGCTTTCTGTAAAGTCTTGCCATGGTTTTATTAACATGTGACTGTTATAGAGCAGTTATGCTTATTGAGAAATTTAGAACATTTCACTTAGGAATTTATGCTTTGCTGCATAATCTGATGGCTGAGAATTGATGTTTACACATTGGTTGTTTACATTTATTTTTAGGGATTTTCTCATTGACCCGAGGAAATTTTTTATATAAGCTATACATATATAATTTGCTTGTATAATTTATTTTGGGTTGTTAGAAGATAAACATTTAAACCATCAATTCTGTCAGTGGTTTTGCTTTATTAAAATTATAATCCATATTTTGTCTTATGATAGCACTTTAACCTTCTAGTAATCCTTATATTAGAGGAATGTTTATAAAAACAAAAACAAACCTAGCATGTGCAAAATACTAAACCAGTTTAGCTGGCTAAATTCAAAGCTTGGCTTGACACTGATTCAGTTCCTCCACTATCCTTTAATACCTATACTCTTTATTGAAAAAATATATAGGGTTACAGTTCAATATCACAAGAAACCTATGCAATGATATGTGGCAAGTAAAGTGTTTTTTTTTTTCTTTTCTCTGTACCCAAGTATTCAGCAATGAAAATTTAATGTGACATAGATATAAATACATATGTATTTTTTGTTTTTTTTTAATCCTCTTTCCCCCCCCCCCCCCCCTCTCCATTCATTAAAAGTGGATTTTCAAGTATATTGTTGTAAGCAGAAATATTCATTCATGGCAAGGGTGATTTAAGTCTTGTTTTTTTAAATCCTGGTTTTTGACATAGTTTTCATTTTTAGAATAACGTCTCAGATAACTTCTCAGATTTTTCCAGTTATCTGACGATTACTGATTTGATTATAAACAGAAATACATAAGTCACCTCTCATTAACTGGAGACATAGCTATGAAATTACTAAGGTTAAAGGGACACTGTAATATAACATTTCCCCTTAATGTGTTCTCAATTGCTTGCAATACCTACTGCATTTTATTTAATGTATAGCAATTTGTTCCATCATTTTAAATTAATTTCTGTCTGAATCCTGAGAAAATAATTGAGGTTCATGTCCCTTAAAAGGTCTATTTATCAACATTATTTTAGAACCGTTTGCCGTGACTAAAGGCATTTTATTAAAACTGATTCCATTTCATAACTACAAAACCAAGAATGTAATACCTTCTAGATAGAAAAACCTTCTAATATTCTAATACAGAAACCTCTGAGAAAGCATTGTGAATGGGTTAATGGAATGAATTTACTAGAAACCCCAAAACAAAACTTGGAATTAATGTACAAACTCAAGCTACATAATTAACCCTTCACGCTGTTGGGACATTCCATGCCACCCTAACAGAGATGGGCTTTAATGCTGTTAGGACGGCATGAAACATCCTACCTTCATATGGTGTCCTGCAGTCTCACCCTTTGATAAAAGCAAGAATCTGAACAGGGAGGGGGGGGGGGGGTGGTGCCTTGCAGCGTAGGCAGTCCCCCATGATTTGATCCCGGTGTGCTGTAATATTTGCCAACCTTGTTAAGTTTTCCGACCCACGTAGCGCATTTGGCAACGCCTCTGCAGGATCTATTCAATCTGCAGCCCGCCCCTACCTCTCCAACATGAGCACACTCTTGAATATCTCTCTACCCCTCCGTCTGCAAATATTACAGAATGGCACTAACCAACCGATTTGTATGCATTGTACAAGTTGTATGTATGTGCAGTGGGGAGCTTGTAATTATAATAAATATGTGGCTATATAAATAAATCCATAACATTTCTCTTGTAAGATGTATCGAGTCCACGGATTCATCCTTACTTGTGGGATATTATCCTTTCCTACAGGAAGTGGCAGAGAGAGCACCCACAGCAGAGCTGTCTATATAGCTCCCCCCTTAGCTCCACCCCCCAGTCATTCTCTCTGCCTGCTTAACTGCTAGGAAGGGCATAGAGCTATGTGGTGACTAAAATGTTAGTTTCTCTTGTAAGGTGTATCCAGTCCACGGATCATCCATTACTTGAGGGATATTCTCCTTCCCAACAGGAAGTTGCAAGAGGATCACCCACAGCAGAGCTGCTATATAGCTCCTCCCCTAACTGCCATACCCAGTCATTCTCTTGCAAACTCTCAACATAGCTGGAGGTAGTAAGAGGAAAGTGGTGTAATAGACGGTCCCTAAGGTGGAGGGAGCAGTTTCTACTTTAGCAAAGCGTACCACTATCCCTGTCGAGGACAGTTGTGCTTTTTCAGATCCAATGGATAAAAAATTAGGTTACCTTAAGAAAATGTTTATTCAACAAGGTTTTATCCTGCAGCCCCTTGCATGCATTGCACCTGTCACTGCTGCTGCGGCGTTCTGGTTTGAGTCTCTGGAAGAGGCCTTTCAGACAGCTACTCCATTGACTGAAATACTTGACAAGCTTAGAACACTTAAGCTAGCTAATTCTTTTGTTTCTGATGCCATTGTTCATTTGACTAAACTAACGGCTAAGAATTCTGGATTCGCCATCCAGGCGCGTAGGGCGCTATGGCTTAAATCTTGGTCACCTGACGTGACTTCAAAGTCTAAATTACTTAACATTCCCTTCAAGGGGCAGACCCTATTCAGGCCTGGTTTGAAGGAAATTATTGCTGACATTACTGGAGGTAAGGGTCATGCCCTTCCTCAGGACAGGGCCAAATCAAAGGCCAAACAGTCTAATTTTCGTGCCTTTCAAAACTTCAAGGCAGGTGCAGCATCAACTTCCTCTGCTATAAAACAAGAGGGAACTTTTGCTCAATCCAAGCCGGGCTGGAAACCTAACCAGTCCTGGAACAAGGGCAAGCAGGCCAGAAAGCCTGCTGCTGCCTCTAAGACAGCATGAAGGGGTAGCCCCCGATCCGGGACCGGATCTAGTGGGGGGCAGACTCTCTCTCCGCTCAGGCTTGGGCAAGAGATGTTCACAATCCCTGGGCTTTAGAAATTGTGTCCCAGGGATATTTTTTGGAATTCAAAGACTCCCTTCCACGGGGGAGATTTCATATTTCTCGATTGTAAACCAGACAAAGAGAGAGACGTTCTTATGCTGTGTAGAAGATCTGCTTACCATGGGGGTGATACGCCCAGTCCCAAAAGAGGAACAGGGACTAGGGTTCTACTCAAACCTGTTTGTGGTTCCCAAAAAAGAGGGAACTTTCAGACCAATCTTGGATCTCAAAATTCTAAACAAGTTCCTCAGGGTTCCATCATTCAAGATGGAGACCATTTGGACTATTCTGCCTCTAATCCAGGGAGGTCAATATATGACTACTGTGGACTTAAAGGATTCGTATCTACTCATCCCTATTCACAGAAATCATCAATTTCTCAGATTTGCCTTTCTAAACCGGCATTACCAGTTTGTGGCTCTTCCCTTTGGGTTAGCCACGGCTCCAAGAATTTTCACAAAGGTGCTAGGGTCCCTTCTGGCGGTTCTACGACCTCGGGGCATAGCTTATCTAGACGACATCTTAATTCAGGCGTCGACTTTTCAGCTAGCCAAGTCTCACACGGACATTGTGTTGGCTTTTCTGAGATCTCACGGGTGGAAGGTGAACATAAAGAGTTCTCTCTTCCCTCTCACAAGAGTTTCCTTTCTGGGGACTCTGATAGATTTGGTAGAAATGAAAATATTTCTGACAGAAGTCAGAAAATCAAAACTCTTAACCACTTGCCGAACTCTTCATTCCATTCCTCGGCCATCTGTTGCTCGGTGTATGGAGGTAATCTGACTCATGGTAGCGGCAATGGACATAGTTCCTTTTGCCCGCCTACAACTCAGACCACTGCAACTATGTATGCTCAAATAGTGGAATGGGGATTATGCAGATTTATCTCCTCGACTGGACCAGGAGACCAGAGATTCTCTTCTCTGGTGGTTGTCTCAGGACCACCTGTTTCAGGGAATGTACTTCCACAGGCCAGAGTGGCTCATTGTAACGACAGATGCCAGCCTGCTAGGCTGGGGTGCAGTCTGGAACTCCCTGAAAGCACAGGGCTTATGGTCTCGGGAGGAATTTCTTCTTCCGATAAACATCCTAGAACTGAGAGCGATATTCAATGCGCTTCAGGTGTGGCCTCTGCTTGCTTCAGCCAAATTCATCAGGTTTCAGTCGGACAACATCACGACTGTAGCTTATATCAATCAAGGAAGAACAAGGAGTTCTCTAGCGATGATGGAGGTAACCAAAATAATCCGATGGGCAGAGGATCACTCTTGCCATCTCTCAGCAATCCACATTCCAGGAGTAGAGAACTGGGAGGCGGATTTTCTAAGTCGTCAGACTTTTCATCCGGGGGAGTGGGAACGCCATCCGGAGGTATTTGCTCAGCCGATTCAGCTATGGGGCACACCAGAATTGGATCTGATGGCGTCGCGTCAGAATGTCAAACTTCCTCGTTACGGGTCCAGGTCCCGGGATCCCAAGGCGGTACTGATAGATGCTCTAGCAGTACCTTGGTCCTTCAATCTGGCCTACGTATTTCCACCGCTTCCTCTCCTTCCACGTCTGGTTGCCAGAATCAAGCAGGAGAGAGCTTCGGTGATTCTGATGGCACCTGCGTGGCCACGCAGGACTTGGTATGCAGACCTAGTGGGCATGTCCTCGGTTCCACTGTGGACCCTGCCAATGAGGCGGGACCTTCTAATCCAAGGTCCGTTCTCACATCCAAATCTAGTTTCTCTGCGTCTGACTGCTTGGAGATTGAACGCCTAGTTCTATCAAAGCATGGGTTCTCTGAGTTGGTCATTGATACCCTGATTCAGGCTAGAAAGCCTGTCACCAGGAAGATCTATAATAAGATTTGGCGCAAATATCTTTATTGGTGTGAATCCAAAGGTTACTCATGGAGTAAGATTAGGATTCCTAGAATATTGTCTTTTCTCCAAGAGGGTTTGGAGAAGGGATTATCAACTAGTTCTCTAAAAAGATAAATATCTGCTTTGTCTATTCTACTACACAAACGTCTGGCAGATGTCTGACGTTCAAAATTTTAGTCAGGCTTTGGTCAGAATTAAGCCTGTATTTAAGCCTGCTGCTCCGCCTTGGAGCCTAAACTTAGTCCTTAAAGTTCTTTAAGTGGTTCCGTTTGAACCTATGCATTCCATAGATATTAAATTTCTATCTTGGAAAGTTTTGTTCTTAATTGCTATCTCTTCGGCTCGAAGAGTTTCTGAGCTATCTGCTTTACAGTGTGATTCCCCTTATCTTATTTTCCATTCAGATAAGGTGGTTTTGCGTACCAAACCTGGTTTTCTTCCTAAGTTTGTTTCTAATAAGAATATCAATCAAGAGATTGTTGTTCCTTCACTGTGTCCTAATCCTTCATCAAAGAAGGAACGTCTGTTGCACAATCTTGATGTGGTTCGTGCTTTAAAGTTCTACTTACAAGCAACCAAAGATTTCCGTTAAATATCTTCATTGTTTGTTCTGGTAAGCGAAGAGGCCAAAAGGCTACGGCTACCTCTTTCCTTTTGGCTGAAAAGCATCATCTGTTTGGCCTATGAGACTGCTGGACAGCAGCCTCCTGAAAGAATTAATGCTCATTCTACTAGAGCTGTGGCTTCCACATGGGCTTTTAAAAATGAGGCTTCTGTTGAACAGATTTGTAAGGCGGCGACTTAGTCCTCGCTTCATACTTTTTCCAAATTTTACCAAATTTGATACTTTTGCTTCTTCGGAGGCTATTTTTGGGAGAAAGGTTCTACAAGCAGTTGTGCCTTCCGTTTAAGGTCCCTGTCTTGTCCCTCCCTTCATCCATGTCCTAAAGCTTTGGTATTGGTATCCCACAAGTAAGGATGAATCCGTGGACTCGATACATCTTACAAGAGAAAACATAATTTATGCTTACCTGATAAATTTATTTCTC
The DNA here is from genome assembly GCF_027579735.1 of Bombina bombina. Taxonomy (NCBI): domain Eukaryota; kingdom Metazoa; phylum Chordata; class Amphibia; order Anura; family Bombinatoridae; genus Bombina; species Bombina bombina. Next base: position 1,338,364,337 of record NC_069499.1, read on the forward strand.
TTGTGATGTATCGAGTCCACGGCCCGCCCTGTTTATTACGACAGGCATATATATTTTTATTTTTTAAACTCAGTCACCACTGCACCCTATGGTTTCTCCTTTTTCTTCCTAGCCTTCGGTTGAATGACTGGGGGGTGGAGCTAAGGGGGGAGCTATATAGACAGCTCTGCTGTGGGTGCTCTCTCTGCCACTTCCTGTAGGGAAGGAGAATATCCCACAAGTAAGGATGAATCTGTGGACTTGATACATCACAAGAGAAATAATTTTAGCAGGTAAGCATAAATTATGTTTTTAATATTTGTAAATTAAATATTTCAAAGTGTAAAGAACTATAATGTTGCTGCCTGATTTACCTAAATTAATTTGCTTTTGATTAGGCTTGTTATGGGATTGATTCTCACTAGCTGCTCATTTCTTTATACTAAAGTAGACCGTAAATTACTGTGATCCATTATTTACTTTAGTATGTGTAGGAAAGCTCAGAGCGAATAGAAAGTAACATGCGCACAGAGAAATAGGATGGAGGGAGGGGGAGAGAATCTAGTGCACGCTCACGTTGGAGAGGTAGGGGCTGGCTGCAGATTGATTTGATCCTGTGGAGGCGTGGCCTGTTGCGTTGCTTGGAAAACTTAACTCGGTCTGTAAATTAATGAACACTGGCCTTGAAATCACGTGGTCGCATCGATAATCGCGGTTTCATTTTTTACAGCAGGTTTTTACATCGGAACTTTATTCCAATGTTAACACTGATGCCGGCAGGAAGGAGTTAAAAACAAAACAAAACCATAATCCTTATTTTAGGATGAATAACGTTTGGATTGTAATGTATCTTAAATTGAAACTATCTTTTTTTTATTTATATGTAATTTTAATATCTTTCACATGTTGTAGCTGGGGAGTAATTGGGACACAAATTTATACCTGTAGGGATACTTCAAAAAGTTTGAGACACTTATAACAGATGAGGAAAGGGAGGGTTGATTACATAGTTTGTAAAATTGTAAACTTACTTATTTTTTTTTAATTTTTCTTCCTCTAAACTATTTCTAGCGGTCCAGTTTGTGAAGCAAAAACTCCCTGATCTCTTGCGTTCTTACGTCGACGTAGACGTTAGTGGCAGCCAAGAAGGTGGCTTCCAAGACATTGCCATAGAAGTCCTGCACCTCCTCCTCTCCAATCTCCTTTTTGGCCAGAAGGGAGCATTTGGGGTCGGACAGGAGCAAATTGTTGCATTTCTTAAGACCTTGCGCAGAGGTTTGTAACAATGATCGTCTGCCTCTAAAATTAGCAGTACTAAAAATATTAAGAGGGCAATCTAGCCAAAATTGGAAAGCCCACTGGGCCTTTACATTTTTTTATAGAAACATTTTTTTACTAAAGAAGTATTGGCAAAAATGCTTCTAATAAAGCTATAGCTGTTTTAAGCGTGTACTTATGTTATGTGCATCAATTTGAACACTGCTCTTGCTTGGAGCCTAAAGTGCTTGTTTCATCTGCTAATAATTGCATTTCCATCATTGCTGACTATACAATCCCCACTTAATCTCTGAACAGCTGCAGTTTTTTTTAAATGCCTGTGCACTGAGAATATCTAGCTACGCTTCACATGCACGTGAAGAGAAAAATGTTAACCCTATGTAGGTGTATATTAAAAAATTGTTTCGATTCCTATGTGTTTGCATTTCAAATTTGACTAGAATGTCCTATCAACTTTTTTTATTTTTTTATTAGAAAAGCTTAAAGGGACAGTCAACACCAGAATTTTTGTTGTTTAAAAGGAAAGATAATCCCTTTATTACCCATTCCCCAGTTTTGCACAACCAACACAGTTATATATTAATATACTTTTTACCTCTGTAATTATCTTGTATCTAAGCTTCTGCTGACTGCCCCTTATTTCAGTTCTTTTGACACATGCAGTTTAGCCAATCAGTGCTCAGTCCTAGGTGACTTTACGTGCATGAGCTCAATGTTATCTATATGAAACATGTGAACTAATGCCCTCTAGTGGTCAAAATGTATTCAGATTAGAGGCAGTCTTCAAGGTCTAAGAAATTAGCATATGAACCTCCTAGTTTTAGCATTTAACTAAGAATACCAAGAGAACAAAGCAAAATTGGTGATAAAAGTAAATTGGGAAGTTGTTTAAAATTGCATGCCCTATTTAAATCATGAGGTGTTTTTTTTTTTTTTTTTTTTTTGGACTTGACTGTCCCTTTAAGTAAATTGTTTAAAGTTAAACTAGCAAATGCATGATTATGGACATACATGTGCCTCTTGCTCACTGACTGACTGGGTCAATGTCAAGAAGAAAATTTGCTTTATTCTTCCCAGGAAAAGAAAGAACTGTAATAAATCTTGAAATCCTATTTCTTTTACATTTAAAAAAAAAAACTACATTTAGGCTTACCTGATAAATTATTTTCTTTCCTGGCATGGAGTGTTCACAAATTCATTCACTACTGTTGAGAACTCAACACCTGGCCACAAGGAGGCAAGACACCCAGCCAACGCTTATAAATATCCCTCCAACTTCCCCTACTCCCACAGTCATTTAGCCATGGAAATAGAGAAGTAGGTGAAACCATAAGAGTATAGAGGTGCTAGAAGATTAGGATAAATACCGCCTTAAAATCACAGGGCGGGTTCTTAGACTCTCCATGCCAGGAAAGAAATGTATTTATCAGGTAAGCATACATTTTCTCCAACATAGGTGTGTCCGGTCCACGGCGTCATCCTTACTTGTGGGATATTCTCTTCCCCAACAGGAAATGGCAAAGAGCCCAGCAAAGCTGGTCACATGATCCCTCCTAGGCTCCGCCTTCCCCAGTCATACTCTTTGCCGTTGTACAGGCAACATCTCCACGGAGATGGCTTAGAGTTTTTTGGTGTTTAAATGTAGTTTTTATTCTTCAATCAAGAGTTTGTTATTTTAAAATAGTGCTGGTATGTACTATTTACTCTGAAACAGGAAAGAGATGAAGATTTCTGTTTGTAAGAGGAAAATGATTTTAGCAACCGTTACTAAAATCGATGGCTGTTTCCACACAGGACTGTTGAGAGGAATTAACTTCAGTTGGGGGAAACAGTGAGCAGACTTTTGCTGCTTGAGGTATGACACATTTCTAACAAGACTCGGTAATGCTGGAAGCTGTCATTTTCCCTATGGGAACCGGTAAGCCATTTTCTTAGTTTAAGTAAAAGAATAAAGGGCTTCATTAGGGCTTAAAAAACTGGTAGACATTTTTCTGGGCTAAAACGATTACTTTACTAAGTATATTTGGCAGATTATTACTTTTAATAGTTGTTAAATCTTGGGGATTGTTTTAATAAAAACGGCAGGCACTGTATTGGACACCTTTTTCACTGGGGGCCTTTTCTAGTCATAGACAGAGCCTCATTTTCGCGCCTCTAATGCGCAGTTGTTTTTGGAAAGCATGGCATGCAGATGCATGTGTGAGGAGCTAAGAACCACTGAAAAAGCTTATAGAAGGC